>NC_085866.1:23666386-23676386 GCF_034702125.1 Engraulis encrasicolus | reverse complement strand
ATGTTTACGTCGGATATAGACTGATGATGTGTTGCAGGAACAGGAACATTGAAGCTGAACTACAATTTCCTTTAGTCGTTAGCAGGGAGTGCTGAGATCGCTTGAACGTGCCCATACGAAGGGGGCCTATTTAGGAAGTACTTGCACAAGTCGAACGGCATAACGGAGTTGATTTATGCAGCACCGTATACTGATGTTTCCTCGTCATGACATTGAACATGTGCCATTTTAGTCACGCTCATTCTGCTTCAGTGTTAGCAATGAAGTATGTTTTAACATACCTAGCAGCTGAGCTGGGTAACTGGCGGTGGGCCACACAAACAGGTTTGTTGTCCTGGGAGGAGGAGAGGAGAGGGCCTCAGAATTGAGTCCTCATTTTATGTCATGTATTGGGTGGTGGGAGGCCCTTTCTGATGACTGATGTCCTGGGCCCGGTCCAAGCTGTCTGCGGCCAGGGTTGCCAGATAAGGCTGATGATTTCCAGCCCAAACATTGCACAAAACCAGCCTGGAAGCACTAAATCCCAACCAATGCTATTGATTTCTAAGGCCAAAAATGGGTCCAAAATCCATTTTTACCCGCAGACGGCCATCCTAAGCAGCCCAATTGGGCGGTAAACCGCTCAATCTGGCAACACTGTCTGCGGTCCTGCATAGCAGCATGGCAAGAGTTGGCTGGGTGGCCCATTTCCCAATGCTATAGCATGAAAGCAAATCCCCTACCAAATGGATACCCCAGCTGAGTTTCCCACATAGCGGAGAGCTATATAGTAAGGTCCACACAATAAAATGCCCACTTGGCTCTCTGTCACAATGGGACGGAAGCCGGAAAGTGACATGGTGCAGACTGTTTGTGTGTGTGTAAGTGTGTGTGCGCATGTGTGTGTGTGTGTGTGTGTGTGTGTGTGTGTGTGTGTGTGTGTGTGTGTGTGTGTGTGTGTGTGTGTGTGCATGTGTGTGTGCTTGCGTACGTGTGTGTGTGTGTGTGTGTGTGTGTGTGTGTGTGTGTGTGTGTGTGTGTGTGTGTGTGTGTGTGTGTGTGTGTGTGTGTGTGTGTGTGTGTGTGTGTGTGTGTGTGTGTGTGTGTGTGCGTGTGTGTGTGTGTGTGTGTGTGTGTGTGTGTGTGTGTGTGTGTGTGTGTGTGTGTGTGTGTGTGCGTGTGTGTGTGTGTGTGTGTGTGTGTGTGTGTGTGTGCATGTATAAAATAGCATGGCTCGCATGGCTTGCCAGCTTGGAGTGCACACAGCATGGTGGTCCCGGTCCGGAACACACATGACACATGGTACCCCGTGCAGTATTTGTTATTGTAACAGAACAGAGTGAGCGCCTGAGGACAATAAGGTTTTTCACACGACACACACACAAACATCCTTGCCTTTCTGTTTCTTGACTGTTTCTGTAACTAGGGAAACCATGGCTCCACTGACCACACTTTTCTTTTTTTTTTAAACCTTTCTTGGGAAAACCTTTTTTTCACACCAAAGAAGAAAAGCAGACCTTTTGTGTCGGCAAGGAAAAGAAAACAAGTGTAGGTTCCACAAAAATCTATATTAGATGACATTTCAGAAAGACACCCTCCCCCCACCCCAGCCCACCCCAAAGAACACAGTATTTAACAGCTGGCCGTTGCATGTAACCACCCTCAGTAGAATAGCAGTGTGTTAAAGGTGGTGTTTTACTGCACCGAATGACCAGCAAAAATGGTAGCCATTGGACTCGCTAAGACACTGCTTACACGAATATGAATGGTTTTGGCCTCACATCTACACGTAAGTAGAGTTCTAGAAGTCTTTCAAAACAATGGTGTTATACGCAAATGGGTAAAATAAATATATGCACTTAAAAACATCCATGTATGTGTAAACGGCATCTTAAAGGCATTTTGTACAGACTTGTCCTATACCAGCCGTTTTGTTCAGCCCAACCTGAAAAGACTGATGGCGTGCAAACATTGTTAGTCACACACTTTCTCGACTGCAGGCCTTATGAGCTACACATTGATTTTACCATCAGACTTAGACATACTGATCAGGCAAACTACGTCATCCATGAAACATGACCAACATGAAATACAACCACGACCACCAAGCTATTACCAGCATGTTCGTCATGTCAACACATTCTCCCACCCTACTCAGATGTAGGCACTAGATTGAGTATGCTACAAATTCAGTTCTGTATTGGGTATGGATATCTACTACAATCCCTCCAGCTACCACTATGTCAACCATTTCAGCCAAACTTTATGAACGGACTTCTTGAATTCCTGACGCATTCAACTGAACAGGTTAGACTTCAAACTGATTCAGCCATTTGACTGAGGCATCCTGCACAGTCAAATACTATGCCATCATCTTACATTGCATTTGGCAGACGCTTTTTAACCAAAGTGACTTCCAACCGAGGACATAATCATAGCCAACATCAATAGCAGATACGAAGTGCACAGGAATATACAGAACAACAAGTGCAGCAAAGTAGGAATCGTTTTTTTTTTTTTTTTTTAGGTCATCATCCATGTAACTCGACCACCCTGAGCTAGGCTAGCTCTCCACAAGCAACATGCTAGCCAGACAAGACGACAGTATGCGTTTGGAGTGCGCGAACATCCACATAAACACGTGCCGGATTACACAAGATCAAAGAAAAGAAAGAAAGAAGATCTGTACACTGTTGCTGCTCCCAGTTTATTACGGTATACTCAACGTTTCGACTAGTATGGTCTTCGTTAGGTGTAGGTCATACACCTGACCAAGACCATACTGGTCGAAACATTTAACTGGGAATAAACTGGGAGCAGCAACAGTGTGCAGATCTTCTTTTTTTCTTATTAGCCAGACAAGACGACCCACATTCTGCTCCCCTAAAGCAGTGGTGGTGGGCCCCATCATCATGGCGTCACATTGCAAACTCCCGAGGGCTTCAGGATTGCAACCACAGCCTTGACCTGGCTCAGGACAAAATCATTTCAAAGGGACCCCCTTTCAATATATACAGCACGATGCAATGGAGAGCCAATTCTACCCACGCCCACTATCTCCTTAGGCCCGGGACAACTCACCCCGTCGTCTTCCCTGACGGCAAGATCTGGATCTCATTTGAGAGGTTTCGACCAGCTGTCACCCTCACTCTCCAACATTTCTTCCCCCCACCCCCACCGCCACCGCCACCACCACCCCCATCTTTCCCTCTCTCTCTAATGCATGGCTTAAAAAGGGAAAACAACATGGTCATGACAGACAGCCATATGCTGCTATGACCCCACACATGCTCCTCGCTCCCACTCTGACAGATCATGTCTCACTCTCTGCACCTCAAAGTGGATGCTGAAGCGCTGCAAGGGCTGGACTGGACTGGGCATGTCGTGGGAGGCAGCTGAGAGAGAGGCCCACAAAGATTTCCTCGGCTTGTTTTTCCAAATATAGTTTCTTTAATGGCTTCCAAGTTGGAAAATCTGTATATTTAAATGTCTGCTTGCAAATGGGAACTAATGTGTGTGTGTTGTGTTTTTGCAGTTGAGCATAAGGTGTAGTAGTTTCATATTTAGTAGACTTTGCATGTTTTTCCGTGCTTTTCAATTCAGCATAGAAATCTAACGTCGTGTTTTACAACCATCTGATAATCCTAATGTCTCTAAACATCTACTGTGGAATCACATAGAGTTCTGCATGTTCATATTCAAAGTCCCGTAGACAACACACAGACAACAGTATTCAATAAATGGAGAGTTGTAGCATTGTATATAGTAGCCTCTAGTGTACTGGATACAGTATATCACGAAAGTGAATACACCCCTCACAGTTTTGCAGATTTTTGAGTATATCTTTTCATAGGAAAGCATTACAGAAATTTCACTTTGACACAATGATTAGTGACCTTTTAACAACATATTTAACCGCTTAAATTTCTTGTTCACTCAGAAGGAAAAAAAATACAGCCATTAATGTTTGAACATGTACTCACAAAAGTGAGTACACCCCAGATTAAAATCCGGTAGAGAAGGGGCTGTGTTGGCTCGAATCGTCTCGAATTGAAACAAAATGAAAAGGGATGAAAAGGGAGGTCATCAGTGTGCGTTTCAACCTTTCTTTGCATTGAACTTTTACATTTTGAGTCTGCATCTGGCTTAAATAGATTGGTGTGCGATTTGAATGCAATCCTATGGAGAATATCAAGATCTGCTTCAGTAGTCACAGTGCATGTTGACATGCATGTTTCTTTTAGGTGTATTTCAGATTGCCAATGTTGACAGCATTCATGCATCCCCAAACCATGTCAGTCCCACTACCATGCTTGGCTATGGAGAGGATACACCTTTTTTTGTAAAACTCACTTGTTTACCACCACACATGCTTGACACCATCTAAAGTATATTTGTTTATCTTGGTCTCTTCAGATCACACGACATGGTTCCAGTGATCCATATCCTTGGTCTGTTCATCTCTCTTGAGACCAAGATAAACAAATTTGCTTTAGATGGTGTCAAGCATGTGTGGTGGTAAACAAGTGAGTTTTACAAAAAAGGTGTATCCTCTCCATAGCCAAGCATGGTAGTGGGACTGACATGGTTTGGGGATGCATGAATGCTGTCAACATTGGCAATCTGAAATACACCTAAAAGAAACATGCATGTCATCATGCACTGTGACTACTGAAGCAGATCCTGATATTCTCCATAGGATTGCATTCAAATCTCACACCAATCTATTTAAGCCAGATGCAGACTCAAAATGTAAAAGTTCAATACAAAGAAAGGTTGAAACGCACACTGATGACCTCACTTTTCATCCCTTTTCATTTCTTTTCAATTCGAGACGATTCGAGCCAACACAGCCCCTTCTCTACCAGATTTTAATCTGGGGTGTACTCACTTTTGTGAGTACATGCTCAAACATTAATGGCTGTATTTAGTTTTTTTCTGAGTGAACAAGAAATTTAAGCGGTTAAATATGTTGTTAAAAGGTCACTAATCATTGTGTCAAAGTGAAATTTCTGTAATGCTTTCCTATGAAAAGATATGCTCAAAAATCTGCAAAACTGTGAGGGGTGTATTCACTTTCGTGATACACTGGATACGTGACATGCTTTCTGGACTGCACCTTAGGGCTAAAATGCAGTCACCTCCACTCACATTCAGGTCATGATTTAAATGTTTGGGTCATTTCACGTGAAATCAGACACTTTGGAACCCGACCGACACAGATTTCAATCATACTTGCTGTGCCTGTTTATTAGTAAGGTAGCACCCCAGAACTGCATTTGTGTGAATCGGACAACAATATTAAAGGAGAAACAGAGTTTACATACTGTATGAGGGTAGGACACCATACATTCAGCCTTGATTATATCAGTCTTACACTGACTGATATAATCAATGCTGAATGTATAGTGTCCTACCCTCATATGTAAACCTTTCCTAGTCTGCTTCTCCCTTAATATTGGTGTCAGATTCACACAAATGTAGTTCTGGGGTGCTACCATGCTACTAAACAGGCACAGCAAGTATGATTGAAATCTGTGTCGGTCGGGTCCCAAAGTGTCTGATTTCACATGAAATGACCCGTTTACACTTTTTATGACAGACAGTATACTATACGAGTTTGCTTCTTTTGGTTGGTGTACTCTATACAATTACAATGTGTTTTTGTCTTTCCATTATGTCTACTACATGATGGTGATGTTCTTCTTCCTACTTTCCAATGGAGGTATCACACCTTTTGGACTTGGTACCTGGTGGGTGCATAGGCTCCTATGTTAAGTAGGAGCGAGCACTCTTACACCTTTATGCCAATGCAACAGTGTATTTCTATTGCATATTATGACAAAAATAAAACAAAAGAGAGCTACACAACTGAAATGTGCAAACGTTTCAGTCACAGTAAGACCATGCTTCATGTTCCATGTAGTTCCATGAAGTTCCCTTGAGCAAGCCACCTAACCCCACATTGCTCCAGGGACTGTAGAGTGTCTGCTAAGTGTTGCTTGATGAAATAATGTAATGTTGTTCTCCTCACCTGTGCTGAAGAGGGGGTGTCCCGTGACGGCTGTGACGTTCCTACTGATGGCCACCATACACGCCGCCGTTAGCTCGCTAGCGCCCCCTTCTGCCTTGGCCCCTGCTCCCTCCGCGAGCACACAGGCAGAGCCCTCGGCAGGGCCCCCACCCCCACCAGACTTCAGTGTGACGGCCTGGCAGGGGCCCTTGAGCTGGGCTCCAGCCTGCCCGGGCCCCAGGGCGAGGAGAGGGGCCACCGAGGCTGCCTGCTTCAGGCCCAGGACCTGGGCTTGGGCCTGGGCTTGGGCCTGCACTTGCACTGCGACCTGGGAGGAAGCTATGGAGGGGGCCACCATGGAGGTCTCTACGGCCTGTTTTTGTTGTTGTTGTTGTTGAGTACACAGAGTCAGGTTGGTGACCTGGGTGGGAGAAAGGGGTTGGCATATGCAGACACATGAGTAAACATACACAATGTACGCACGCGCGCACACGCACACACACAACACACACACACACACACACACACACAGGAAAGCATGTGCGCCCACGCATGCACGCACACAGGCACGCGCGCGAGCACACACACACACACACACACACACACACACACAAAAGCAGGTGCGCACACGCACACACACACACACACACACACACACACACACACACACACACACACACACACACACACACACACACACACACACACACACACACACACACACACGTCTGTGTGTGTGTGTGTGTGCGCGCGCATGTGTGTGTGCGTGTGTGTGTGTGTGTGCGTCAGATCCTACCTGTGTATTGGCGGGTTGCTGGTTGGTGGTGTGTGTGTTCCCCTCTGGAGTGGCCTGCAGTGCGGTGACGGTGGCCGTGGGGGTCAGGATAAGCTGAGGGGACAGGGGCACAGCACGGCCCAGACTTCTGGCCACCTGCACAAGGTTAGTCTGCTGGGCCTGCAAACAAAACATTTGGTATTAGTATCAAATACCATATACGCAGTTAGTCCCTAAGCCTGAAACAAAGCATACACAAATATTTGTATTTGTTTAGTCTGTTTTCAAATCGTATTGTGACTTGTCATATTATTCTATCAAATATTGCATTGCTATGTCAGCTCAGCGGAGCCTGAAAACCAACACATAAAAACGCTTTTGTCTGCTGGGCATGCAAACAATTTCTTTCAAGTCATATTATCATCTTATTCTACCAAATATCGTATTATTAGTCAGGGGTCGGTACGGCCCAGAGTTCTGGCCACCTGGACAAGGTTAGTCTGCTGGGCCTGCAAACAAAAGATGTTTCTTCTTTTTTTCATATTATCAGTTTATTTTACCAATTATTGTATTGTAGCTCATCTGAGCCTGAAAACCAATTACTTATGTCTGCTGGGCCTGCAAACATCAAACAGAAAGATGTCTTATGTTTCATCTTTTTCAAGTCATATTTCGTTATGTTACATCTTTCGTTGTGTTTCATATTTCGTATTATTACTCAGCTCATCTGACCCTGAAAACCAGGTTAGTTTGCTGGGCCTGCCAACAGAAGATTTGTATTTGCTTTGCCTTTTTGAAGTGGTGTTATGAGTGGTGTTATTACATAGTTAGTCCCTAAGCCTGAAAAACCAGACCATACACAGAACTTTTTTTTTTTTTTGGCTTTGTTTTTCCTCCAACTGATCGCCTCAAATATGCTATTGCACAATATTAGTCCGACAGGCCTGGAAATAACCCAAAACATCAAAAGCTTTTTATTTCGGCTGTTTTTTTCCTCTTCAATGAAACACCACAGATATGGCACCCGCACCTGCCAACTCATGTGATGTTAAATCTTGGAGAATTAAATCTTCAAAGACTGACTGGAGTAGAGTGAGTAGGATAAACAACTTCACTGTTATTTTGGAGAAATTTTGAAAAGAAGTGAATAACTGGTAGAAGTAGCTACTGAAAGCAACTGGGCTTCTTTTTTTGAAGATTGAAGATGATTTTGAGATTGAAGATGTTTGACTTTTTATCCAAAGGGCTTCTTCAGGTGTGTAATAAATGTATGGCAATTAGTAAAATTCTGCGGTAGAATGTGAATAAATGTCCCGTCCGAAGCCTCATACAGTATCAGTAGCGCTGAGCTATTGGACGGTATCGTGCTTCTTTTTTTCCCCCTTTTTTTTAAACACATAGACGTTTAACAGACTTCTTTGAATGTTAAAGATTTTTGTCACCATCTCACACTGTCCTATCAAATGAAGGTATAAAAAGACCCTAAGACCCTATGCCCCTATTTTATTTGAAAAAAAAAACCTTTTAGAGCCTCAACTGTCTCTTCTCCCAAGAAGCTTGCACAGAGATAAGATGACAACAGCACATCGCCTGGAGAAACCTGTAGGATACAATACAGACCTTTGCCATCATCACCATTGTTTCCTAAAATGATCACCATTGTTTCCTAAATCAGGCACTGTGGGTGGGTCCCTTCAGGGCTGCTGATACCTTTGGCTGCTGATACCCCCCCCCCTCCCCCAAATACATGCAGTACAATGTAATGAGAACCCAATTCTGGGCCCCCTCTCTCCCTGGGCCCAGGACAAAGTCATCTGAAAGCCCCCCCCCCCGCCCCCCGCCCCCCCCCCCCCCCCCCCCCCCTCAATACATACAATTTAATGAGAACCCAATTCTGGGCACTCCCACTCCCTTGACCCGGGACACCCCTGTCTGCTTCCCCGGTGCCTGAAATACCCGGCAGGGCAGCTGGACGGTTAACAGAGGCCACAAGAAAGTGAGCCGTCTTATGGGTTGGAAAAAGTGACATTTGGACAGCTGAGCAGAGGGAGGGGAGCGAGGAGCACGTCCAGATTTCCACCGTTAAAAAGCCGCGGCCGTGTTATTTCTATTCCTGTGGCCGGAGCACGAGAACAGAAAATACTCTATTTCTGGTGGTCGCTTGGTTTTAAAGGTGAACTGAGTAATATTTTTAGAAGTTTCTTTCCGGGATTCATGCTGCCCATTCACAAATGCTTACCACCACCATCAATTTCTAAGTATTCATTATGATTGGGAGATTTGCTCTTTTCATACATGAAAAAGGGGGATCTTCTCCATGTCCACTATCACACGCACGCACGGACGCACGGACGCACACATGCACGCACGCACGCACGCACATTAAGCCGAGATTTGGGCTTGTGGATCAAGTACAATTATCCCCTTGGATGCGATCCTAGACCAACCCTGGTAGCAAAAAAATATTTTCTGCTGCAAGGAGTATAATATAGTTTACTACTAGGCTGGAGATCCGCAGCAAAAGGCTCACCGACCCATTCCAGTGAAATATGCCTGAGGCGACAGGCTCTCTTTGCAGACATTCCTAAATCTTTGCTAATGGCATGCATGAGACTACCCTTCTCACTCAGTAACCCCCATCCCCGAACCCCAAAACACACATAGGTATGCACGCACGCACGCACGCAGGCAGGCAGGCAGGCAGGCAGGCAGGCAGGCAGGCAGGCAGGCAGGCAGGCAGGCAGGCAGGCAGGCAGGCAGGCACACACACACACACACACACATGCACGTACGCACTCACACACCAAAAAAGCCACCCAAGTATTATATAACCCATGCATTTTTTTTCTAAACTGTAGGCCTATCATTTCTCCTGTTCTTCAGACACACTAGCAACATAAAAAGGAACATCAATGGGCTAGTTAGTTTAGGAAGTCTTGTCAGGAATTGAAGGTGGCTTGATAAGGGTCACCCCTTGTTGGTGACACTTCCTTCCTAAAGCAGGTCTGGGGACTTACACAATGACTTGTATTTATTACACAATGACTTGTATTTATTTTGATGGAGTGGAGAGGGGATGCTAAGAGCCTATGGGGGAAGTGCTGTGGTTTGACCCGCAGTGACCCTCTGTCAGTCTGTCTGGTTTTTTTTTCGGTCTGTGCGCGTGCGTGCGTGCATGAGTGTGGGTACGCGTATGCATGCGTGCGTAGTCTGCGTACACATCCACTTCCTCA
>NC_085866.1:23646386-23653886 GCF_034702125.1 Engraulis encrasicolus | reverse complement strand
TCCTCTCCCTCCTCCTCCTCCTCCTCCTCCTCCTCCATCCTTCTCCTCCTCCTATTCCTCCTCCCCCCTCCTCCTCCTCCACTCCCTCCTCACTGTCCTCCTTCTCCTCCTCCTCATCTTCCTCCTCCTTCTACAAAGTACTACTCCTCTCCCTCCTCCCTGGAGGAGGACATGAGTGGTGACTGACGCATGTGCCCCTGTTCACCCCTCAAGTGTTTTGTGATATGTGGTCGGTAATGCTCCTGCCATCTAAAGCAGGGTGCAGAGTCTCCAAACACCAGGGTGCAAATAGGTTTGTACACTGTAAAGCATTGCAGCCGGTTAAACGTAAAAAGTAAGTTGCTCTGCTGCCTTAGGCTTGTAAGTTAACTCAACTTGAGAAAGCCTCAAATGAGTCATCTGATCTAATGTACACCAGTGGCTGATCATAATATCTGCATATGCAGGTCAATTTAATTATTTGAATTGCAGAGTAATGCAAAACATCTTCAGCATCACTGTAAAACATTGAAGCCAGTTCAAAATTTAAAAAGTAAGTTGCCCCACTGTCTTAAGTTTGTATTAAGTTAATTCAACTTGAAAAAGCCTCAAATTGAGTTAAGCCTCAGGGTAACCTTTTTACGTTTAACTGGCTTGCAATGTTTTACTGTTTTGTCTGAAAATCAATGACTTCTGCATTATTTACAATGCAAAAGTATTTCTACTACAATTAGTACATGTTCCTATTTTCCGAATAAGCACCACATGAGACCACAATTGAGATCAGAAATAATCAGAAATAACCTTCGGCCCAATCAGTTCACTAATTATGGTTTGCTTGTCTTAACAAATGCTGCAAAGGTTTCTTCATTTCTGACTTAAGCATTGTTGAAGATGATGCTTTCCTCTGCATCATCTTCATGTTTCCAAAATGTTCTCATTGATTAATGTAAACAAACTCAATTTAAGTATTCCATCTCACAGATACCCCCCAGTCCTATTCTCTATGGTAATTGTCTGACACCATCAGGAGTGATTTACCAGGCCAAGGCCCATACCTGCTGCTGCCACAGCTGACAAGAGAGAGAGAGGCTAGAAGATGGATGACATTTTCTTCGGGCCAAACAAATAGCACTAGTTGACCCCAATCAGTCTTCTCAAACAACGCTTTGCTCTTCGTCTGACAGCAGCCATCCACACATTTGCGCTGCCCATTAGACGCACACTTACACACTAAAGTTAAAACTACAAATTTACTAAGCTCAAATGAAGCCTCCTTATCGTCTCCACCAGGGATGTGATGCTTCACTTAGCCTGCAGATGGCAGCATTGACATTTGCATGGAGACTGTTCTCTGGGAGTGAGTTGTTTCAGCATTCTGAGGAGTTTCAGATTACACACCAACCTATTCCATGACTTGTTCAGTACTTTTATCCTTTGCCATTAGTGTTTTTCTGTAATTTTGTTGCCTAGGGTTACTGGAATTGTTTGATCTGAATCACTGACTCAACAGTATGATCTATAAATCTCAACATTCTATATACCTTTAGCCTTCCAATATTCTCTAGAAATGTAATTCTTAAAACAGAATGTCAGCATGAAATTAGGCCTACACCTTTAACCCCTTAACGCAGAGCCTATGTTATAACCTTACTGTCGACCGGAGATCAATAAAGTTACTCTACTCTACGCTAAAATTGTAATGATCATCTCTTCATCTGTTACTTAAGGCTCTCTGCGATGTCATAGGAATGTGTTATAATGTAGTATTTTCAGCAAAGAGTAAATACGCCTGAAGATGGCCCCATCTGCAGTAAGAGGCTGTAGGGTAAATGCATTCATCAACCGGGGCCTTGCCGTGGCCATCCGGTAGGGCACTCGCCTGAAATGCGGCTGACCTGGGTTTGATTCCCGGCCCTGGTCCTTTGCCGACCCCTCCCCGTGTCTCTCCCCATTCGCTTCCTGTCTACCTCTCGTACTGTCCTGTCCATAATAAAGTCCAAAAAAGACCCCAAAAAAGCATCCAACTGAAGCAAGGCTATCATAGCCACACTATGTTCACGTGTGCTCAGCTTGTCAGGCTTTGATTCATAGTATAAGGCTTGAGGGAAGACTCCACAATCAACTGTTTCAGAACAGAAAAGCATGATTTACTTCAGGGGTGGGGAACCTTTTTCATCCGAGGGGCCACTTCAAATTCATCCAAGTGCCGTAAAAGTCCTCAGAGGGCTGTACTATGAACACAAACCAGGATTTCCCCCTGAACTTTAGGCCTATATTGAAGGCAGCCACCTTTCAAACAGACCCCACCTTCTCTAGGTCCCCTATAACTTAATTGTATTGTAAATGTGATTCCTAAGATTCCTTTACAAAATATGTCATATTTCATGTGAAGTGAAAAGTGAAGTGAAAAGCCTGATTGGGAAACTCCAACTCCCATTGTCATTGTGACACAGCACTCCACAGCACACAAGTGAACACTGCACACTGCACACAATGACGCCTCAATGGCGCCCCTAGGGAGCAGTGCAGTGTGACGGTACCATACTCAGGGTACCTCAGTCATGGAGGAGGATGGGGGAGAGCACTGGTTAATTACTCCCCCCACCAACCTGGCGGGTCAGGAGTCCCACCGGCAACCTTTGGGCTACAAGTCTGACACCCTAACCGCTCACCCATGACTGCCCCATGTGATACTGCATAACATTAAAATTGTCTCGCAAACGGCCCTCCAGACATAGATTCCCCACCCCTAATTTACTTGCATACTAACCAACGCAAACGCTATATAAGGATGATCAGGCCTACCTGTATCTGGCGATCGGGGATCCCTCCATAGACAGAGATCTGGGGCATAGCCGACCGATTCTGCACAGTGCTTGTACTTGTAGTGGTGGTGGGGTTGGCTGGAGCGTTCGGGGTACTGGCAGGAATGTTGGCAAGGGCATTGGCAGCACCATTAGCAGTGTTGTTGGTGGGGTTGGTGTGGGTACTGATGGCAGGGTGAGTGGCGTTGGTGTTGTTTGTGGAGTTGCTCAGGGGACTATTGAGGTTGCTAATCGAGGGGTTAGTGGAGGCCTTGGCAACGTTGGCATTGGTGGGGGCACTGGTTGGGGCATTGGCGGAGGTGTTGATGGGGGTATTGGATGGGGCACTGGTGGGGGCATTGGTGGGGGCACTGATGGGGGTATTGGAAGGGGCGTTGGATGGGGTGTTGTTGGTGTGATTGTTTGGGGTGCTGGCACTGCTTCCTCCACCAGGGGGCGCCTGCTCCTCCTTCTCCATGGCACCCACCTCCTCCACACGCCGCCTGGAGCTGCAGATCCACCGCTGCTGTGGAGAACAAGTCCTCTACAGGACCTCACCACACACACACTGTGGAGAGAGAGATAGATAGAGAGAGAGAGAGAGAGAGAGAGAGAGAGAGAGAGAGAGAGAGAGAGAGAGAGAGAGAGAGAGAGAGAGAGAGAGAGAGAGAGAGAGAGAGAGAGAGATTTACAAATGTACGCTACAAAGTGGCTTTTCTCCCAAAATACCTGTAAGGAATAAGCAACGCAGGCTACAGAGACCAGAGATCAGCTTTGACATAGTGGATTTCACATACAGTATGATAGCAGTGAATTTTAAAGCTTTTGCTTTTGATAAAGCATGTGTCTGAGATACAGGTGGGGCAAAAGGGAAATTGTATCGAAATATAGGTCTGATCTGTCCCTCAGATCCAAGTGAAAATATTTGACTCAGGCCCCATGAACCGTCCAGAAGGGGTGGAGCTTAGGTAGCCTGATTATTATCGACATTCAAATCTCTTCAAGACTTGGTCTGACCAAGAACATAACAATTAATATTTCCCAAATGGCATGGTTGGTCCGCTTCCCTTGGTTTGCTTATGGTTGTTTGCTTCCCGACAAAGTGGGAGGAGTTGCCCTATTTTCGGGAACTCAGAAAGTACTTGCATTGCTCTTGACCTGACTACTTGCGACGCTGAAGGTGTCACTAGGAGAGCGCGAACTGGCTAGAGCTTAGGCACGCCATTGGTACTATCAGATGAACCAGATACTGCTCAACCTTTAACTCTACCCACTCAGCCCAAATACATTTCAGTATAATAAAGAAGCTTACATACAATATACGTTCAATTCATTTCATTAGCCAGACTTAAGAGTCTAAAATCACGGCAACAGCACAAACCACAAAGAAAACAGGCGAAGAAGAAGTGCAGAAAAAACGATGACATCATCGTATTTATAGGCTACATTATGTCTACTGTATATGAACTGTATGTATGTATACGCATGTATGTAGGCTACTGTATGTGTATGCATCTATGCATGTATGTATGCACTGTATGTATCTACTGCATGTCTATGTACTGCATATTATGTCTCTGCACTCTATTATGAATGGAAGTGCTGGCAAACAGTAAAACACTTGCAAGAGGAGAGAAGTGCCGCACACTCCAGAGTTGCACAAATAAATCTTTAATGTGACAACCTTTCGGTCTGTCGGCCTTCCTCAGGTCATGTCTCTATTATGTCTGTGCCTGATCGCCTCAACCCCAGTACCCAGTCTTCCCAGTATGGCCCCCCACCTCTCAAGCACCACCCCCCCACCCCCACCACCCCCCGCCGCCATCTCCCCCCTCCCCATGTGCTGCCTCCCACATTCCTGCACGCACCGTCTGATGCTCAATAGACATGTCTCATAGAGCTCGCTCACACACTCAGTCCCTTCCTCTTCCTCCCTCTTAATCTCTCTCTCTCTCTCTCTCTCTCTCTCTCTCTCTCTCTCTCTCTCTCTCTCTCTCTCTCTCTCTGGTTCACTCCCCTACTGTCTTCCGCTCACTCTATAGCCTCTGTGTTCAATAGACATACTGTATTTCATAGAGCTCACTCACTAACTTCCACTCGCTGTCTTGCTCCTTCTCTCTGTCTCTCTGTCTCTCTGTCTCTGTCTCTGTCTCTCTCTTTCTCTTTCTCTCTCTCTCTCTCTCTCTCTCTCTCTCTCTCTCTCTCTCTCTCTCTCTCTCTCTCTCTCTCTCTCCCCCCTGCTCTCTTCTCCTCGGTTGTCATTCTGTTTCCTCTTTGCTCCTGCCTCTGTCTCTGTGTCTCTGTTTTCTCTCGAGAGTGCTATTTCTCTTTCTCTCTCACTCCCTAAGACCTTTCTTGTTTACTAGACATGCTTTTTCATTTTTATACCATTCTCTCGACTCCCTCCTTTTTCGTCTCCCATTGTCCCCCTCTCCCTTCTTTTTTCCGCCTCAGTTTTTGCAGTCTATCCATCTGTCTGTGCGGTATCTCTGTCTCAGGCTCAGAAGCTCATAAAGCCAGTATACGAGTGCTGTTCCCAGCATGTGCCCCACCACCACCAGCGCCCTAGTCTGACCCCCATGCTGTCTCCCTCACACCTCCCACTGGCTCACCTGGATTTGAAGAGATTCCTTGCAAAATGATGTATCCATTTGGGAACATTTTGGGAAATTGACCGATTTGCATTGCAAAATTGGCTTTATATAGGAGAATCAAGTCCATTTGGAGTGCTACCAAGAACTTAGTAAAAACTTTGTATTTTAAAAAAACTAAATACGGTGCTCTTTGGTGATAGGCTTAGTTCATTTTAAAGTTGGAGAATACCAAGGCACTCATCCTCTTTGTGGCTAAAATGGCTATATTTTAATGGGCACAACATAATTGTGTGAAGTGTTTTAATTATGTTGTGCCCATTAATAAGTATAAGTATAAGTATAAGTATAAGTATAAGTATAAGTATAAGTATAAGTATAAGTATAAGTATAAGTATAAGTGTATAAGTACAAGTATAAGTATAAGTATAAAAATGGTGCTTACGTCATTTTGCAACAAAACTCATTTCCTCATACCACACACACAGGAACACTTGCAAATGTGCTGACTGAGTGATCTCTCTCCCTCCCTCTCTCCCTCTCTCTGGCTTTGCAGACACAGCCTTGTTTAAGAGTGATGCACTATCTCTCTCTCTCTCTCTCTCTCTCTCTCTCTCTCTCTCTCTCTCTCTCTCTCTCTCTCTCTCTCTCTCTCTCTCTCTCTCTCTCTCTCTCCCGCTTTGCAGGCAGGGCCTTGTATAAGGGCCTCTGCTCACCTGTACAGTCACTGGCTCATCTGTGAGAGAGGGAAACATGCTGTCTACAAGCCTGTCTGACCCCCATGACCAGGTCTGACCCCCATGTACAATCCGCTCCAATGGACCCCCCCCAGTCAAATATCTTCATAAAATGGACTGTGTGTGGGCCCCCTATAGACATGGGGCCCTGGTGACTCAGTCACACTATAC
Source organism: Engraulis encrasicolus (assembly GCF_034702125.1). Classification (NCBI taxonomy): domain Eukaryota; kingdom Metazoa; phylum Chordata; class Actinopteri; order Clupeiformes; family Engraulidae; genus Engraulis; species Engraulis encrasicolus. Next base: position 23,647,601 of record NC_085866.1, on the reverse strand, counting down.
CCCCCTGAACGACACTCCTACACGGCACCCCCATGACATCTCACTGTCCTACCATAGCTGTGCTGTGACAGTGAAGTGAAAGCCCACCTGGGAAACTCCAACTCCCATTGTCATTGTGACACAGCACTTGTCAGCACACAAGTGCACACTGCACACAACGAAATTGCATTCGGTACCATGCTCAGGGTACGTCAGTCATGGAGGAGGATGGGGGAGAGCACTGGTTAATTACTCCGCCCACCAACCTGGTGGGTCGGGAGGGAGTCGAACTGGCAACCTTTGGGCCACAAGTCTGACGCCCTAACTGCCTATTATTACCCATGACTGTCACTCTCCTCCCACTGCCTCCCCTTTGTTCCTTAATACTTCCACTGCACCCTCTCACCTGTACACCCTCCACTGTCCCACTGTCTCCTCGACGAGGGCAGCAACAATGGCCAACACAACACAACGGCCACGACTCATGTTACTGACAAACGACCTGCCTGGCTGCCAGGGAGTTAAACAGCTTTGGCCCAGGAAACCTGAGCGATGTCAAGCGTTAAAAAACACCTGTGTCTGCAAGCAAGGCCATAAAAACGAGGGAGGGAGGGAGAGAGAGAGAGAGAGAGAGAGAGAGAGAGAGAGAGAGAGAGAGAGAGAGAGAGAGAGAGAGAGAGAGAGAGAGAGAAAGAAAGAAAGAGAATGAGAGAAAGAAAGAGAATGAGAGAAAGAGAGAGGCAGAGAATGAGAATGAGAGAGAGAAATAGAGAGAAAGAGGAAGACACAGAGGGCAAGAGAGAGAGAGAGAGAGACAGAGAGAAAGAGAGTAAAAGAGAGAGAGAGAAAGAGAGGGTAAAAGAGAGAGAGACAGAACATCAGTCAGCACATTAGCAAGTGTTGCTGTGGCCAGTGTATTATTATGCTGTCAAACTAAGCTGCTCCTCAAGATGGCCTGTTAACAACACACTGACTCATGTAACCCTCCCCTGTGATTTAAACACCGGTGTTGTGTCGGCCGGGTGGCCACCAGTGTGTGGGTTGAAAGCACAGGATTAAGATGACAAACTGGGTTATAGAATACCGGAAAAAAACAGGAAGCTGTTTTGATCCAAATGATGAGTGGAATGGTTTATCAAGTTAACACGTCATTAATGGTTTTCACCAGAGCCGTCGAATAAGAGAGTTGTGTCAACCGGGGATCAGGAAGTCAGTTGGTGATGTGAATCATGTAGA
>NC_085866.1:23546386-23641386 GCF_034702125.1 Engraulis encrasicolus | reverse complement strand
ACAGTAGCGAGCAGCTGTTGCAACTGCATAGCGAGTTGAAGTGTCCTACATCTTTTCCACAACTGCTTATCCACAGACCGATCAAACCTATCTTGAAAGATCAGCGTTTTGACAAAATAAAATCCCCAATACTACAAACGGGTTTCTCAGGAAGAAAAAGAGAACCAACTTCAAAGGACACAAGCAACCAACTAACAAGCCAACTCGCCTCAGGGCAGCCCCGGAGCAGATGGATGACACACACGCGCGCGCACACACACACACACACACACACACACACACACACACACACGCACACGCACACGCACAGGCACAGGCACAGGCACACGCACACGCTCACGCTCGCGCTCACAGGCGCACACACACACACACACACACACACACACACACACACACACACACACACACACACACACACACACACACACACACACACACACACACACACACACACACACACACACACACACACACACACACACACACACACACACACACACACACACACACACACCACTCTCTCCGGTGCTTGTCTGGGCAGAACACATTAAAGCAACACAATGCTGTGTCACCCCCCATCCCCATGGGAGTGATACGACTGAGGACTTTTCCCTTTGGCTATACACTACATGTACATCTGAGGACCTTTCCCTTTGGCTATACACTACAACATGTACATCTGAGGACCTTTCCCTTTGGCTATACACTACATGCACATCTGAGGCATGTTCACAGCCTGCATGGCATGGTCTGCCTTTGTGATTCAGACAGTGTCCCTCTGGACATACTGTACAGTTCTGTGGGTCATTGTGGTAACAAAGACAGGTCTTCATTGTCTGGTTGCCCCGAGCTAAGTTCACAATACGTATAGTGTGTGTGTGTGTGCGTGCGTGCGTGCATGTGTAGGTCTGTGAGGCGGGCCTATAGGCTCAGGTATCCATTTCTTCCTATTGTTTGTCCAGTTATTGACAGTCTTGTGGCTAAACTGCTAATGCTAATTTAACCATTTCATTTTCTGTCAGTGGGAATTGCGTGTGACCATTTTTAGTTTAGAGGTATCGGTCATGAGTTGAGTCAAGCATTTCCCAACCATAGTTGTATGAAGTAAAAGTACAAGTGCTCATACAGATGAAATTGCATCACGTGGCATGATATGACATGCTTTCAAATTTGTAATACCATACTACTGGTGTACCAGACAGCCGGCATGGTACCAGACGGCCAGTCAATAAGCGAACGCACTGGGGCGTATAATAATACACGTCATGAACGTCAACTGTCAGCGATTGGTCAGAGCGGCTCCATTCATTTCAAACCAAAGCTGAGTTCACTACCCCCACCTGCTCCAAGCGGTCCAGGGCATCGAGGATCCAGACCAAAAATTAATTACGAAGTAATTCATGTGGTCTGGTAAAAACAGGCTATGATACCTGTCAGTGCTTGAAGTAGATAAAAAGAGGTGCAGGAAACCTAATTGTCCGCAAATACCATTCAAAAAACAAATGCAGGAACCTTGATTTTCTGACAGTTTCACCACTTATACAATGCGGTGCACAAGATTAAGATAAAGATAAATTATGAGGTAGGGGAACTGGGTTCCCCTGAGTCATCCCCCCCCCCCCCTACACACACACACTTCAAGCTATGACACCCCTGCTCTAGCTGCCAAAGTGACTGACAGGACTTCAAAGGAACCCCTGACACATGGCTGGTCCCTTCCCCTCACGGCCAGCTCCTATGACGTGTGTATGACGTGTGTTTGTGTTTGTTTTACACCTTTGGTCAGGATATTAGCACTCTCACGTCAACTGCTGCCAACAGTGGCCACGTGTGTAAACGGAGGGATGGAGGGAAAACACACAACACCTTTCTGCCCATCTTCCCCTCTCTTCCTCCCTCCCCTTCTCTACCTTCATCCATTCTTGCCGTATTTTCACACTTTGTTGTCGTCAGACTTCCAGTTTAGCTGTCTCCTGTCCCAGCACAGTAACACCATGGCACTTTATTAATGACACACCAGCTCTGTTTTTTAATGACTTGACAACAGTGTTACTACTGATACATCAATACTGACTGACAGAGAACTGTCAGTGACTTGAGAAAATCTATGCATGCAAGCCTATGCCCATGTCTGGCCATCATAGGTAAGCAGTTAGGGTGTCAGACTTGTATCCCAAATGTTGCCAGTTCAACTCCCAACCCACCAGGTTTGGTGGCGGGAGTAATTAACTAGTGCTCTCCCCCATCCTCCTCCATGAATGGTACCGTCCCGCAACACTGCTCCCTTGGCCCATTGGGGGCTTCCCCCTTGCAAAGGTGAGGCATAAATGTAATTTCGTTGTGTGCAATTAGCACTGTGTGCTGTTTCCCAGTTGGGCTTTCACTTCAACTGGTGGGATGGCCATGGAGGGTAAATACATAGCCGACTGAAAGCCGAAAGCTGTTGACTCCGTCAAACAGTCTGGCGAAAGCTAAGAGGAATCTGTCTCCGTGGAGAGTGGGGGATGGTCTGATCTTACTCTGCCGTTTAAATTCATTGGAGTTCTGAATTCAAATTAAAACCCATATTCTGCTTAATAACCTGTTACGATATAGTGTTGCAAAAGCATACAAATGACAAAACAAAAATGTGAATACTGTTACCTCAACTAATCAGTAACGGACTTTGCGTGTGAGTTCTGTGTCACCACTCTCAACTGTTTGCTGATTGGCTAAACAGTGAGCGAACCGGAGGGTTTCGCCAGACTAGGTGCAGAGCCAAAATCTTTGAGTGGAGCACATAGGATGGCATCGCCAGGCTGGGGAAACACATAGCCGTCCTCTCCTTCTTCCCTCTCCCCCTCCATCCTATTTCACACTTCCTTGTTGTCACACTTGAAGTTCAATTCAATTCCCAGCACAGCAGCAACCATATACGCTCTTTTTCATAGGACTCATCAACTATTTAAGCACTGTAGGCATGTTACTAATGATACATAAAAACTGTCAATGACTATGGAAAACTGCATAGAGGTCTATGCATGTGTTAATGGAGGGATGGGCATAATCTCCTTCTTCCTTCCCTCCCTCTCCCTCCCTCCATCTCTCCAACTCACATTTCCTTGTCGTCACACTTTCATTTCAGCAGCCTCCTGCCCCCAGCTCATGTCACCACATGATGACAGTGTCTCTTAATGACACATCATCTGGCTATCTAATTACGACATATCAGCAGTCTGCATGTCAGCACTCTTGTTCAATGATGCATCAATGCTGGTCTGCCTGGAAATTCAATTGCCAGTGTCTATGGCCTGGCCTGCCGGCAGGGGGGTACAAAGGGGCATGTTGTCCCGGGCCCAGGGAGATCGGGGGCCCAACATTGGGTCCCCGTTACATTGTACAGTATGTATTGGGAATGGGGCACTTTTGGATGACTTTGTCCTTTTCCCAGCAAAAGCTGTCAGCGCCCCTGACTATGGCAGTCTGTGTGTGTGTGTGTGTGTGTGTGTGTGCGTGCGTGCGTGCGTGCGTGCGTGCGTGCGTGCGTGCGTGCGTGCGTGCGTGCGTGCGTGTGTGTGTGTGTGTGTGTGCAGGCATGCTTGCATGCATGTGTGTGCGTGTGAGTTATAATTTTGGTATGTTGCTAATTTAAATTTGTTTCAAAATACACACAGCTCTTTGACACAACAAACAGGGAGAAATGGAGTGAAAGTGCAGGAGAAACTCATTCCAAGACCACAATATGGGACAATGCCTAAGTTGCCCTCTGCGACCTATCTACTATGTCTGCTCCTGTTGGATAATCCTGCCGCCTCTGTCCAAGAGTCCCACACAATTTCAATGTTTATCTTCTATAGAGAGTTGCATTCATTGATCCATTTTTTGACTCAAACCTTGTAGTATCTTTCACAGAGGACACCTATTACCCAGAAACTACAGTGTAATTGCGCTGGAAACCACATAGTTATTCTGCTGTGGTTACTAGCAGTAAATGGTTATTTCCATGACACCGACTGAAATTACATTGAACTTAGGCCTACCTTTGAAATGACTAGGACCATTCTACCACCTTATTAGCGATCCGTAATGTAAAGTGTTACCACAACCTTGGTAGTACATGCATGTCCTCCTTCAGGCCAGGCTCAAACTACACGACTCCCGATTGTGTTTCCAATTTTGACGTCAGGGTGCACTGCACACTAGAAGAGAATCGCAACTATCAATCTTATCCCTGCTTGCAACAACCGAGACAATGCTCTATTTCTAGTCGCAAATATCAAACACTGTTTCATTTCTACGATTTGCGATCGGCGACTCTTTCAGCTGAAATCTTGCACGACAATCACTTGCATTGGTCCTGGGGGGGTAACGTTCCAACAATTGTCATAAGGGGGGTTTTCTGCAGAGAATCGGGCCGATAGTCGTGTAGTTTGAGCCAGGCTTAAGTTGTTCCACAGCTGGCTGCATTCTTATCTCCTCCTTTGTGCATCTGCATTGTACACCTATGCTGTGTGTCCATTACTGGGTTTATTGTGGTGTGTAAACTCATCTTTCAGCCTTCAACAACTGACTGACCCCGTCAGACAAACCCTGGCTGGCAGACAGCCCCCCCCCTGTCCTTACCCTCCCCCATCACAGTCTAGTCTGAATTGCGTTCGAAAGAAGCTCTTCTTCTTCCATTCTTTTGTCCCGCTTTTTCTTTTCAGCAGGATCAAATTCTTGGCCGAGAGAGCACTGTCTGAAGAGATAGGAGACATGTTTACATGTTATGTTGTGCTGGTGTGTAATCGGAGCTTAGCTAAGTTGAGCTGAATTGAGCTGAAGTGAATGGAATTGAATTAAGCTTGAGCTGAATTTGCTTGCATTCAATTGAATTGAATGTGACACCTTGTCAGTCTCTCTAGCACTACAAACTAAGGTGCATGTGAGAGCTACATAAGTTAACCATGGTCAGTAGACCTTTGTTGAGCATCACAGCACAAAATAAGTTAGATTGTGTAACACGACCATCTCAGAGGCGTGTATTTGATTGCCTAATTGTGGCCTGCTCTCACTAAGTGAGAGGAGTCCCAGTTTCCTTACTTATCCAGATGCTGCGAAACATACCGTACATAATAACTAGAAATGCACTCAGAGTGCAGACCTCTGCCAAGGAAGCTGCTTGATGGAACGTTTGACAATATACACCATATTTTCATTTTAAGTCTTTCTGCCTTCTTTTTGTGGAGTTAAAAACTGGAATGTTTTGCCCTGTCCCGCAATTCAATTTGCGGTCACTAGGGGTGTCCAGATTCCTAGACTAGCAATGGTGAAGAATCTTTAAAAAGGTCTGGCTTCGGTTCGTGATCCGAATCACCACCAGAATTGAATCACTCGTTCCTTGGGTCATTTCCAACAACTCCACAGAATTTCAGCCAAATCCAATAACACATTTTTGAGCTATCCTGTTGAGAAACAAACAAACAGACAGACAAACAGACAGACAGACAAACTAACACGCCTAAAAACATAACCTCCTTGGCGGAGGTAATAATCACATATCCTTTTCTGTCTGTCTCTCCACTCTTTTGAAAGACAGCTTCAGGTGACAGACAACACCTGGCTGACAACATACCCAATAGGACTTTTTTCCTTCCCATAATATATGAATACTATCCATCTCCACTCAATCATCACACACAAATCACTCTGACACTCAGACCTATTCATGATGTCCACTTACCATCTGCCATTGACATCTGTGTCACTGGAGGGCACCATGATTCAAACAGCAACACCAGAGCAAGACTTGCTTTCTTTGGACGGCAAGATCTATGAATCACCCTGTGGTCAATCACATAGACATATATGTCTATGGTCACTCACTTCCACCTAGAACCACCCTCACTCCTTTCACTGCCCTGTGCGTGTGTGTGTGTTTGTGTGTATGTGTATGTGTGTATGTGTGTGTGTGAGTGTGAGTGTGAGTGTGAGTGTGAGTGTCAGTGTCAGTGTGAGTGTGTGTGTGTGTGTGTGTGTGTGTGTGTGTGTGTGTGTGTGTGTGTGCGTGCGTGTGTGTGTGTGTCAGTGTGAGTGTGTGTGTGTGTGTGTGTGTGTGTGTGTGTGTGTGTGTGTGTGCGTGTGCGTGTGCGTGCACGTGTGTGTGTGTGTCATTGAGCCGGCCCCTAGTCCTGCGAGCTCTGGTCAGCGGGTGGTGATTTGTGGCCCTAATTTCCTTAAGATGGGCCATAAAGCTGACAAGCCTGTCTGCTAAGGGCCATTCTGGTTGACCAGGGCCGGAATGAAATATGGCTGCCCGTTACCATGACGCTGGGTGATTGAGGAGCCATATACCATACAGGGGCCTGTTCTTCTGTCTGGTAAGTTGGCAACTCTATGTGTGTGTGTGTGTGTGTGTGTGTGTGTGTGTGTGTGTGTGTGTGTGTGTGTGTGTGTGTGTGTGTGTGTGTGTGTGTGTGTGTGTGTGTGTGTGTGTGTGTGTGTTTGGGGGTCCTGTGCTGCATGTGATCAACACAACAGGGCCAATTCAAGGTATTTTTGGGGCCCTTGGCAAAGAGGGATTGGAAGCCCCTTTGTGTCCTCTTCAAACTATGGAGGAGGGGCCCCCTCAAGAAAGATTTTCAAAGCAGTATCATTGCACTTTTCGGTCGTTGAATTTAGGGAGGTGCTACTACACTCCCAAAGTTGCCATGGCTGTCATTTGAATACAAGTATACAACTAGTTATAACCGGGGGTGGTCCTCTTTCAGCTGAGGGCCCTAGGCAATTGCCTGGTTTGCTTGCCTGGTTGTGACAGGCCTGGTGATCGAAACTGTAAAGCAATACAACACTTTGGCTCAGGCTGTGGCTGGGTCTCTGCATTTCGTCAGTGCAAGTGTTTTAATGTTCTCACTTGGATTTCTCATGGCTATCACAACCACACTTTTGCTGTTGATTTAGAGGACACTTTAATGAAAATGACCCATTTTATTGTGGTCATGAATTCTGTGCCACTTCTCCGTGGACATTTTCACACATGTAGGCCCTAGTTTAATTCAAAAACCTATTTGATACATTTACTAAGCATACCCTATTATCATATTACAGAGTTTAGAGGGATCTCACCAGGGCTGTAGTACTCGAGTCCGGACTCGGCCCGAGTCCGGTCTCAAGTCCGTTTTTTTATGGACTTGGACTTGTCTCGGACTCTGTATTGTTTGGACTCGGACTTGTCTTGGACTCGGACAATGGTCTTGCCAAATTAGGATTTTGGACTCACCGGGTCTGTCATTAAGTTTTGTTTAGAACACTGGCTATCATAGATTGTAAAGTGGAGCTTGAAATCTAGTCACAAACAAGTTTTGTCTTCACATCCATGCCATATAGGTTATCTTCTAAGGTTCACACTATTGACATTCATCCTTTTCATTGTCAAACACTGACCGACATGTGACTCGGACTTGACTTGGACTCGAATCTTTTTGGACTCGGTCTTGTCTCGGACTCGAACCTCTTTGGACTCGGACTTGTCTCGGACTTGACTAGTACTGGTCTTGGACTTGTCTTGGACTCTACAAAGGTGGACTTGACTACAGCCCTGGATCTCACCCATGTTCCAAGGTCCTACAGGTATGTTCAATTTATTTTTGAAAATCAGGTTGGGATTAGGGATTGGGTTTTGGTCTGGGCATACAGTAGATTAACATTCTCTGTTGCTCACATGTGGTACTCATAGAAAAACTCCTGTTTAACACATGACTTTTTTCAAATAGAAATGGTCAACCAAAGTAAGATGATTACAGTGAATACACTAAAGATAAAAATAGAATGGTCTAACCCTACACAACTAGAATAATACAAGAGAGTGTGAAAATAAAGTAGCGAATATATCTGGACAGAGTCCTGCCAGGGAAAAACAAAGACCTGAAGAACATATTCATGGGACTATACTATGGGACACGACACTATTACACTAGACAACCAAACTATTGATCTCACATAACTTATGATCATTGACTACTGTACTTTTGGGCTAAGGTTAGAGCAAAAATCGATATATCGGCCAGCCAATATGATATCTGTGTAATTTTAGTCATTAAGTTAGTTAATTAGTCAGTCAGCTGATCACAACTGTTAGAAAAACAGTTTCAACCTATCAATCCAACACTGATAGTGATGTGACAAACTCCTTCACAACCCAATCATCAGGGTGCAGCCTCAATAACCAACAGAATTCAGAGAGCAGTTTCACTCACGGACATCAGACAAGAACATTAACCACCGACTACAATCACACATTTGTACACCATTGCGCATAAATTCAGACATTAGCATATAGGCCTAAATTGGCTGCCTTGAAAGATGAGCAAGTGAAGTGAATAGGCACTCTAAAGGAGAGAGCTGTTTCCATGTAGCAGGATATTTTAAAATGTGGATATTTTTTTTCTCCTGTTTACATTGGTTTTGGCCTTCTGTTTCCAAGTAAGCAGATTTTTTAAACCCACATATCAAAAAGCAGGCTTTAAAAATATGCTATCTAGGTGGGTAAAATCCATCATAGTGACATCTACTGTAGTGAAAGTGAAAGCCGAAGCGAAATTCCAACTGGGAAACTCCATCTCCCATTGTCATTGTGAAACAGCACTTCACAGTACTCGTCGCACAACGAAATTGCATTTATGCCTTACCAGTGCAAGGGGGCAAACTCCAATGGTGCCCAAAAGGGAGTTGTGCGGCGGGAGGGTACCTCAGTCATGGAGGAGGATGGGGGAGAGCACTGGTTGATTACTCCCCCCACCAACCTGGCTGGGCAGGAGTCAAAGCGGCAACCTTTGGGCTACAACTCTGACGCCCTAACCACTTACCCATGACTGCCCTATATTCGTCAAGGCTAAGATCACATGATGCTTCAGAGGAGCCAGCCAGAGGCTACTCCCTTTTATTTCTCCTCAACCACCTTCAAAGCTAGCCTGATTATCATCGACTTTCAAATCTCTTCGAGACTTGGTCTGGCCAAGAGCATAAAATTTTAAGTTTCCCAAACGGCATAGTTGACCCACCTCCCTTGGTTTGCTACTGGTTGTAACAAAGTGGGAGGAGTTCCCGATTTTTCGGGAGATCAGAAATGATATTTACATGGCTCTTGGCCTGACTAGAAGCAGCACCAAAGGTGTTGCGTCACTAGTAGGCGTGGCCTGGCTACTGCAAAGCCACTACACTTCAGGTGGTTCAGGTTTACATGACATAAAACTGAGGCATGTCAATTGGTGTTTGACATCAGAGTATCAATCCTGTTTAGATAAAGGTCCCCTTGTACTATGACAACAAAGTCACAACCAGACAGACGTTCCTTGGCATCATTCCAAGGATGTGTGCAATGGTCTGTCCACTGGCCCCAATCCATGTAGTGTGTGTGTGTGTGTGTGTGTGTGTGTGTGTGTGTGTGTGTGTGTGTGTGTGTGTGTGTGTGTGTGTGTGTGTGTGTGTGTGTGTGTGTGTGTGTGTGTGTTCATCTATTGCATCTCTAAATTTTACAACAGTTATCATTATTATTTTACAGTATATATCCTAGTTGGGTGCTGTCTCAAACACCTAGAATATGTTTGTGAAAGGGGATGCGCAAGGGGAAAAATATGGCACGAGTCGACTCCAGGGATGCCTTGACTGGAATGTACCGGTATATGGGGGCCTTGTCATAGTTAAGTGTGGGAACCCCTGGAGTACTCTTAAATATGTAATTACAGCACTAATAGTATGATATTACTAAGTTGAATCCATGTAGCACTGTAATTAAGCGGGCTTGCGGAGCAAGGACCATGCAGAGCATAGCCCTTGCAGAGCAAGGCCCGATTATAGTAATCTCTAAGTCCTGTTTCTTTATTATTGGTCTTGTGCAGGGGCAGTAAAAATAGAAAATGGATCTCCTCCTAGGCCTTTCGAGATAGAGACACCGTTCAAACACTAAAACGACCGCGTATAGTGATAGGCTTCTCCGTGTCTCTTGTCGTTTTCCCGTTTTTGGCGATTTTGTTAAAGCCTGGGTCCCCATTGAAAACAGTGGTGGAACCTCCATGAACCAAGGTTCCGCCACTCTAGAGATTAGAGTGTAGGAGGCTTTTTCGGTCATAAAACATCAACACTTTCACCTAGAAGTTTAGTTGACGCGTTGTTAGCGAGCTCTATGGGATGTCTCCAAATTGTCAAAGTTTCATCTCCCAACTCCCAATACTTTTTAAATGGCAGGTTTGTAAAAAAAAAAACAGGCCTGGGTCTATGGAGAATCCCAGTCTTTCCAAAAATGCATTTTTCAAGAGATCAGCGCATGTCCCACACGGAGGTCCATTTGTGCCTGAACCCTTTAACCTATAAACTTCATTCAAAGGACTTTTTGAGAGATCACAAGCATGACTCCGATCTGTGAAAAGGACACGTGCCAACTCCTTTTTAGTTTTTTTACAACGATGTTGTAAAGACAAAAAACTCATTCTCATTCTCTCCCCTTTTTAAGGCTCAATACTAACTGTCAGTTAGTATCAGAACAGGTGCTCCCAATGAAGTGTTCCATCTTAACTGCCACTGTCTCAAGATTCTATTCTTAACGTGTAGGTGTGAGCAGCCATTCTAGAAGTCTATTGTTCAGCTCTTCAATGCAATGTGATATAGTCTTGCTGGACTGTGCATGACAGCTAGCTGCTTGGCATAATGGGAATGCATGCTGCTGGATTAGAGATATGGAGGTTGAGGGTTCAAACCCCACCCGAAGCCATGTTGATTTTCAAAATTATATCATATGCAGTGTTCCTTGGCCAACTTAAAATGCCATGTACAGCTCCAGGCCTTTTTATTAGAATACCATGAAAAAGTTGATTTATTTCCATAATTCCATCAATAATGTTGAACTGTCATGGATTGTAGATTCATGGCCCAGTTTTTTAACTATTCCAATCATTAAATTGTTTATGTTTACACATTTTGGTCTTCCAGCTCAAAAAAACCATGAATTGGGGAATTCGCATCATTAGAATATTGTAATAAAATCACAATTATCTTCATCAAAATTTGTTTCACATCAGTGCACATCAAATCAGTTGAACTTTGGTACTTTCTACACAACATGCAATGTTCAATACTTGGTTAGGACTCTCTCTGTCTTAATATTATTAATAATAACGGCCATGATGCGTTTAACATTGAAGTCAATGGCAGAAACAGTGCATGGGAGTAATGGAAGGCCAGATATCCTTGATGCTTTGCCGTCAGCTGTTTTTGTATAGCTGACCTGGTGTCCCACACTTCACTCTTCAAAATACCCTGTAGATTTCCATGCCACGTTTTGGCGCTAACTCACCAGTTTAATTCTAAATAACCAGAAATTAAACCCCATTGAAAATGAATGGGTTTTATTTCTGGTGAGTTAGAATTAAACTGGTGAGTTAGCACCAAAACGTAACATAGAAATCTACGGGGTATTTGAAGAGTGAAGTGTGTGGCACCAGGTCAACAAACAAGAACAGCTGACAGCAAAGCATCAAGGATATCTGGGCTTCCATATCTCCCATGCACTGTTTTGCCATTGACTTCAATTTTAAACGCATCATGGCCATTATGAAAACAGAGAATGTCCTAACCAAGTATTGACCATTGCATGTTATGTAGAAAGTACCAAATTTCAACTGATTTAATGTGACCCGAATTTTGATGAAGAAAAAAGTGATTTTATAACAATATTCTAATAATGCGAATTCCCCAATTCATGGGTTTTTTGAGCTGGAAGGCCAACGTATTTAAAAATAAAAAAAATAATGATTGGAATAGTTAAAAAACTGGGCCATGAATCTACAATCCATGACAGTTTAACATTATTGATGGAATTATGGAAATAAATCAACTTTTTCATGGTATTCTAATAAAAAGGCCTGGAGCTGTATGTCATTTATTGTCAATGGCAAATGTGCTAGATTAGAGATATGGAGGTTGAGAGTTCGAATCCCACTTGAAGCGATGCTGATTTTCAAAATTATATCATATGCAGTGTTCCTTAGCCAAGTTCAAAATACCATATATGTCATTTAGTATCGATGGCAAATGTGCTGAATTACAGATATGGAGTTTGGGGGTTCGAATCCCAGTCGAAGCCATGTTGATTTTCAAAATTATATCATATGCAGTGTTCCTTGGCCAAGCTTAAAATGCCATTCATGTATGTCATTTAGTATGGATGGCAAATGTGCTGAATTACAGATATTGAGGTTGGGGGTTCGAACCCCAGTCAAAGCCATGTTGATTTTCTAAATGATATCATATGCAGTGTTCCTTGGCCAACTTAAAATGCCATGTATGTCATTTAGTATGGATGGCAAATGTGCTGAATTAAAGATATTGAGGTTGGGGGTTCGAACCCCAGTCAAAGCCATGTTGATTTTCAAAATTATATCATATGCAGTGTTCCTTGGCCAACTTAAAATGCCATGTATGTCATTTAGTATGGATGGCAAATGTGCTGAATTACAGATATGGAGGTTGGGGGTTCGAATCCCAGTCGAAGCCATGTTGATTTTCAAAATTATATCATATGCAGTGTTCCTTGGCCAACTTAAAATGCCATGTATGTCATTTAGTATGAATGGCAAATGTGCTGAATTAGGGATATGGGGGTTGGAGGTTCGAAACCCAGTCGAAGCCATGTTGATTTTCAAAATGATATCATATGCAGTGTTCCTTAGCCAACTTCAAATATCATGTATTGTATGTCATTTAATATCAATGGCAAAGGGGTTGGATTACAGATATGGAGGTTGTGAGTTCGAATCCCGCTCGAAGCTATGTTGATTTTTCAAAATTATATCATATGCAGTGTTCCTTAGCCAACTTAAAATACCATGTATGTCATTTAGTATATCCCCAAAACGCAAAGCTACAACACTTTCAAGATGGCTGAATCCAAGATGGCTGAATTGTTTGGCCCATAACTTCTGACTGGGTGGATGGAGTTTTTCCAAGATTTCTTTTAGCTTTGTTTTCTCAATAGTACTTTGTTTCATCTCTGCCCCAAAAGGCAAGCCCGCTTCCAGCATTTTCTGTGAGAATGCATTTCTAGTTACATACTGTCTCTCTCTCTCTCTCTCTCTCTCTCTCTCTCTCTCTCTCTCTCTCTCTCTCTCTCTCTCTCTCTCTCTCTCTCTCTCTCTCTGAGAGTGAGAGAAAGAGAGACAGAGAGTGTGAGAATGAGAGACAGAGAAAGACAGATGAGATGGGCGATTAAGAAAAAGAATTGAAAAAGAAAATTGTTGCAACTCTATCCTGAGTCCGTTAGTCCTAATGTAAAAATGAGATGTGTTACTTATGGTAACTTGTAACAAATAATTGCCTTATCACTTGTGTTAAGACTATTAAAAAGACATAAATAATCTATGGAAGGTCTATCTAGTAGATGGACTACTAGAAATGTACTCAGAGAGTACAGACCTCCGCCAAGGAAGATGTTTGATAGAACATTTGACTATGTTTCTCCCTAAATAAGTCTTTCTGCCTTGTTTTTGTGGAGTTAGAAACTGGAATGTCAGAATTTGCCTTATCCCGCAATGGTGGAGAATCTTTTTAAAAATTCCTGGATCCGGATTGTGATCAGGATCACCACCAATATTTACTCGTTTGTTCCTTTTGTCATTTCTAACAAATCCACAAAATGTCATCAAAATCCGTTCATAACTTTTTGAGTTATCCTGCTGACAGACAAACAGACAAACCAAAAAAAAAAACCTAGACAAACCAACGCGACCGTAAACATAACCTCATTGGCGGAGGTAACTAGATAGAATAAAAAAAGAGATGTTGATGAACTCAGTGGAAAAAAAATCACAGCTTTGTTCATCAAGCCTCAAAGACAGTGATGGATGCCAGCTCCAACATTGATGGATAGTAAACCGTGACCAGAACATGTTAGAGCAGTCACACTGGTTGAGCTTGTATTTGCTGTGGATTTATGGGACTATTATCCACTAGCCAAGCCATTCCCTCAGTGACCCACCTTCAGCGTCGCTACTAGTCAGGTCAAGAGCAATGCAAGTACTTTCTGAACTACTCCCACTTTGTTGGAAAGCAAACAACCATTAGCAATCTAAGGGAGGTGGGTCAACCATGCCGTTTTGGAAATGTCAATTGTTATCTTTGTCAGAACAAGTCTCGAAAAGATTTGAAAGACGATGATAATCAGGCTAATTATCCACCTTTGTACAAGACTCCAAACTGCTGCTTCCTAGACTGTCAGATAAACTGTCAGATAGAACCACAATTGTCAGAACACCGTTCAGTGTGTCACTAACAAGCACTGGTTTCACTTTTACTTCTTATGCACTTTACTTGGAAATTTGCTGCTACTACTACTGAGTGTTGCCTTTTTGATAATGACAAAATTTTGAATCTTGAATCTTTACCAGGTGACATAGGAGATGTCATCAAGCATTGCTGTTACTGGATATCAGCTTGTGGCATTACACCGACCCAACCATGCCTTCAGTGCACTGTGTACAATGCTATATTTGTGTGTCACTTGTGGAACAATCTCCCCTTGAAAGACCGTATTCAAACTGCCACCACTGTTACACAGCAAACCACAATTGTCAGAATACAGTGCAGCATTTCCCTACAAGCCACAGCCGATGACTTAACCCTTATGTTGTGTTCGGGTCATTTTTGACCCGTTTTCAAGTTTTAGTGTGAAAAAAACACACTTTCCTTTATTTTCTTGGAATAAGGCTTCATCTAATCCTCAGTCACAATCATTTCAACATAAAAAAAATATGTTTTATCATTTTAGTAAATTTTAAAGGTCCAAAAAAAAAAGTTACATCTGTGGTGTTCGGGGGTCAAAATTGACCCGGTATAGATTTTTGGTTGTTTTATGCATTTCGTAAAAGCTGTTGGTTGCCCTTTGTCTTCAATTTGGTGATTTATGGTGAGGAAAATATATTTCTTGCCTGAACTTTTTTTTTGCCAGCTTTTTGATACTACAAATCCAATATGGCCGCCGGACAGTCCCATACACTACAATATGTCATATCTCCTGTTGTGAAAGGAGTACAGATGTATTTCTGGTGTCTACTCATATGTTTTCATGGTCAGGGAATCCATTTCTGCATTATATAATGAGATTTTTTGCACATTTGTTTGCAAAATACATTTTTGCACATTATTTTTTTCCAAAAAACGTATCAAAAATTCATAATGGCACCCAAACCTGTAGAACTGGTCTTATACTTTCCATAAAGTTGATGTGGCAATGACATAATGGTCCATGTTCATGGCATAGGGGATTCAGATGAATAGTGTGACTTTTTTCATGTTCATTGAGGTGTTCATTTCCAATACCTTTGCATTAGATTGGCGGAATAGCTGTAACTCTGACAGAATTGTTAATTTGTATATTTACCACACTAACATCATATAAATATTGAAAAACACCAAGTTAACATATTTAAACATTAATTTTATGCACTGAAAAACTAATTTAGTTGACATTTGGTCTTTATCCTGCTATAAATCTCTTTGGGTTGGTTTGGACCCGAACACCACAAATGCCACTCTTGATGATATTTTTTAATATTAGAGAAAAACTAATAAAATAAATGTGGGGATTGTTGTACTCTCATATCAGCTGTAATACATGGACAACATAATCACTAATTGTATCACTTTGGAAGGTATTAATAGTGAATTTATGCAGATTTTGATAGTTTTGGTCATCAAAAACGATTTGCATAATGTAAGATAAAAGATCTTTAAAGTCAAAAAGATGAATACATGAAGTAATATTTCCATGGATATGAATACATACCAAGTTAGCCATGAGATGAAAAACAATATTTGAGGATAACTAGTGTTTTTAGGTATTTTATAGCTGAGTTTTGTTATCACGGGTCAAAAATGACCCGAACACCACAGGTGTATGCAGCTTATGAACACAACACAAGGGTTAAACCAAGTGTGCAGTAAGAGCAGGGCCAGATTAAGATGGCCTGGGGCCCCTAGGCTACGGGTTTCTGTGGGGGCCCGCGGAAGGCAAATTAGGCAACAAATGTACACAGACAGTGTCATAAGTATGAGGAATTAAGGATGACTTGTCTACCAACTGTACTCAATAAGGCACATTATTTTTCAATACTGCATCTTGTCACAAATCCACAATTTTTCACTTTTGGCAATTCAGGGGGCCCCTCGCTGGTGGGGGGACCTAGACTGCAGCCATATCTAGCCTGTGCAGTAATCCGGCCCTGAGTATGAGATGTTATCAAGCATTGTTATTTAGTGGATGTCAGGTTGTGCCACACCTTTACATTATACTGGGCCCACCCATGGCCTCAATGCACTGTGTACAATGGAAGACAAGAGTGTCTGGTCTCCGCAGGCTTTGGTTTCAGACCGTGCTCAATTTGTATAGCTCTGGTGGATAAAAGGTGGCCTCCGTGTTTGCCGTGTGTTTTCTTTTGTACCTCAGGGCATCAGTGATATCGAGATGTTAGAATGGACAAATTAGCTTGCCTTGCTTGCATTCACGGAAGAGGGAGGCGTTACAATGGCCATAGGGAAACGTGTGTGATGACACGTGGCGTGCCATAACGTACGCATGCTGTGTTTTATAACTATTATATATAGGCCTATACGTATATAAAACTATGATTATTCCTGTAGTTTTCTCTGCTTCTATACTTTGCAGCATTACTGAATATCAGCATGAAGCATACTTTATTCAGAATAATTAATCAAATGAAGACATTCTTTATACGTTACCATAAATGATTATGAAGAGTGTGTAGTCCTACTTCCTACATTTCAGTGCCAGTAGCTTCTTTAGAGATAACAGTGAAATAGCTGTGGCGACACACTTTTTTATGTTTGTTTCAGCAGAGTTTAATGCACAATGTTCCACCAGTGGAACGTTGAGATGGTCACTGAAAACACTTGACTACCATAGTACTACACCACAATGACAGTACACAGGACCTTCAGTAATATGTAACATTACGACTTTGTCATTGTCATTCTGGTAAGTGGTAACAGAAAACTTATAACAGGGGCCATGTCAATGGACAGCACATCCTAATTTGGCGAGGCAGGGCTCGAGCATGAGTTGAGGGGTAGAAAAAACATTAGCAGCGAGAAGGAGAACAAACCGTGACTGTGGGTCAGGCCGCTTGAGACGCGGGTATTCATGCCAACCCCATCATGAATGGGAGGGAGACTGGGCCCCTACGCTTTTATTCGAAACAGCTGTTTGTACGCAGTGTGTGTGTGTGTGTGTGTGTGTGTGTGTGTGTGTGTGTGTGTGTGTGTGTGTGTGTGTGTGTGTGTGTGTGTGTGTGTGTGTGTGTGTGTGTGTGTGTGCGCGCGCGCAAGTCTGCATTCATTTACATGTGCATATGCTTACGGACAACACCATGTGTACTGCATTTGCGCAAACATACATTTGCACGTAAGTACGCTTTAAATTCAGGGCTTTCACGGTTAGCAAGTGCAACTTAAAACCAGGAGCAGGAGGAAGAGGGGAAAGAAGTGGAGGAAGAGGAAGAGGTGAAGGTTAAGGTGAAGGAGGAAAGAGTGGAACACCTGCATGCGGAAATCAGTGAGACGACAAGAAGCAAGGGAAAAAGAGGTGAGGGAGAAGGAGTGTGGAGGATGAGGAAGCAGAGGAGGAGGTGAGGGAGAGGGAGGAGGAAAGGGAGGGGTGGAGGAAGAGGAGGCAAAGGAGGAGGAGGAGGAGTAGGTGGTGGTGGAGAAGGAAGAGGAAGGTGATGGAGAAGGTGGAGGAGGAGGTGATGGAGATGGAGGAGGACGAAAAGGAGGGGAGATGGTGGAGGAAGGGGAGGAGGAGGAGGAAGAGGAATAGGTGGAGAAGGTGATGGAGGAGAATGACGATGAAATGGAGGGGAGGTTAAGGAAGAAGAGGTGGAGGGGAAGGTGGGGAGGAGGAGGAGAAGGTAATGCAGGAGGACGAGGAGGAGGAGGAGAGGGGGACACCTGCATGTGGGCAGCAGGAGGCCAGGAGGCCCCAATCACTTTCATCTGGCCCCAGTGAGCTCCACTCAGGACCAGGTGTGCAGAACAGCGACTAGAGTAGTTGACTAGAGCAGTGGTTTTCAAAGTGGGGGCCAGGGACCCCTGAGGGGCCACGAGAGGGTGCTAGAGGGGCCGTGGCAGGTTGGCAAGAAAAGCGAATTATTTTGGTCAGCACCCTTAAAAGGAAGAAAAAAACTGTTGGGCTCCAACCCTTATGAAGGCAGGGAAAGCGAATTAAAATTATTTATTAGGCTACATTGAATAACTAAGTACATCAACATAACCCAAAAATAAGCAAAACAATATTCCCTTCAGTTAAGAACTGCATTATCATGATCCTGTATCTCAGAACATTACTACCATTATTGTTATTTTATACATCCCGAAGGGCCACTTACTCACAGACCTAGAAAATGGTTGTGAAAGGGGCGCGCGGAAAGAAACTGTGGCTTGATGACACATGTAAGGGGGGGCTAGGCTTGGCCAGACTCATGGTAACGTTTGGACTAGAGCAGTGGTTCTCAACTGGAACAGTCTTGCTACCCACCATTTTCCAATCTCATTCAGTCGCGACCCAATTTTTTTTAGCGATACTCGAATGACTGGTTGCACGCTGCTATCGCGCATAAACATTCTGATTTTATCTATGACGATAGATGGCACAAGTTCAATCACCTATCAAAATAAAAGTTGTAAATTGTTGCAGGAAAAGTTGGTCGTCTTTTGTTTTTTTAGCGAATCAATGAATTATGATTTTTTTTTTACACCATGGATCTGCGACCCACCCATGACCCCTCCGCGACCCACTTTTGAGTCGCGACCCACCAGTTGAGAAACACTGGACTAGAGTACTGCTTCCCCTCTCTCCTTCCCTCGCTCCCCCTGGCCTGGTATAGCTCTACGAGCTGTCCGCACGCAGGCACTCCATAACCTACTCAAGGCCTGTCAGCGACCCACACGCCTCAAGAACATCTGAGGAGTCGTGCCGTAAAGAGATACGCAGCTGCTCCTTTGTGCGTACATGTACATGGAAGCCAATAGAAATACATGGAAGCAAATTATTACATGAAGCAAATTGAGCAAAGTGAAAAAGGAGAAATTCAGACAGCATTCTAACAGCTCAAGGGTCAACAGTTGTAGCGTCAAATCAAATGGTTCGAAACATTTGTGTTGTTGATTTCATTGGCGGCCATCTGTGAAATTTTGCTCCTCATTTGCATAGGATTAAACTTGCTAAATTTGCTCAGCTCTTTCGCTTTACTTTGTTCGTCTTCACTGGACTCCTCTTTACTTGATAGGAATGAAAGGAGGATTTCGCTTCACTCACTCCGCCAATTCACTTCCATGAACCTACCCCGTTAGTCAACTCTCAGCTCATCAGCCTCTAAAGCCAGGGCTGGGCTGTCTGCACGCACCACACGCACACGCACACGCACACGCACACGCACACGCACACGCACACGCACACGCACACGCACACGCACACACTCCATAACCTACTCAAGGCCTGCCAGCGTCTCACACACCTCAAGAAGATCTGAGGAGCCGCGAGAAATACACCTCAACTTTAGCTCCCTTCTGTCTGTGCTCAGCTCGCCACCCTGAGAAGCCACAAGCAGGCTGGACTGGGGGAGAAATAGGGCCCGGGCACTTTTGGCTTAAAGGGGCCCCTCATAATTAGCGGCACAGAACTCACGGGTGGACGCCTCACCCTCGTGGGCCCCTATTTTCAGAAATATAAAATGTTATCCTCGCACCGCATCCCGCACCCTCATGAACCCCTATTTTCAGAAATGTAAAAAAAATACATTTCTGAAAATAGGGGCCCACAAGGGTGCGGGCCCACCAGGAAATGCCCCCTATGCCAGATGGCCGGTCCAGCCCTGGCCAGAAGCACCACAAGGGTCAGGCACGTGTACTGCACGTAAATATGCCTGCCATGTTCCACAGCCTTCTCAGCAAAGACCAAAGTCCGCAATAAGCCCTGCTGATTAAGGCGTCAGTCACTCTAAGAATCCACCCAAATATTTTCAGAGACATTCCTCAGATGTGAAGACATGACTTGTGGAGAAGAAAGAGATGAGATGTTTTAGGGGGTGGGGTGGGAGGTGGGGGGTGAGAGAGAAAGTAGAGTACAGAAGAGAGTACAGAGGTGAAATTAAGGGGATTTGGGGGGAAGATGGAAGGGTGGAGAAGAACAGTGTCAAGCAGGGCCACTGGCAGCGTTTTGCAGGGCCCAGGACAAAGAAATCCGAATGCCCCTCAATATATTAATTGTAGTGACAAACCAATTCTGGGCCCCATCCACCTATCATTGGGCCCAGGACAACTGACCACTTTGTCCCCCCACCGGCTTCCCGGGTGTCAAGAGTTCCAATATGTCAGGACGTCCCATAGCTGCCTGGGATCTCAAAGACTGTTCTGCTGAGCGGTACAGTACAGTGTAGCTCTTCAGCTTCTAAGGGTTCATGCCACGGCCAGGCTCGTCCCTCTATGACAGCTCAATGTCATGGTGCGTCCACAGGCGGGTTCATCTTCATTTGTCTTGTCGGCCTTGTCAGCGGTGCAGTGCAATGCATTGTACTACTGTACAGGCTACCAGTTACTGTAAGTTAGCAGCAAGGGCACTTCGTATTGGAGCTTGAAGGTAGTCCTGACTTGTGATTTCTGCTTTCAGTTTTTCAATTGTTAAAAATGTTCAATCTTGAAAAAGATTGCTGCTGCTGTTGCTGTTGCCTTCAGTTAAACTTCAGTCCTTTACCCAATAGTGATATGGATTAATTACAACCTTCACAGACAAATGTATACATGGGTTCTCGATTTTTGTTCCCCCCTGGCTGCGCAACCCTGGCTGCGCACAACTCAACCTCTGATTGTTGGAAACTGGACAAATTTGCTCACATGGTTGACTGCCAGTGTCTTCACCCTCCTCACAACACCTTGTTTGTAAACAGGAAGAAAACATGTATTATACTCTATGGCATGCAAGGCCATGGGAAGTGTACAAGGAGAAAGACATTCCTGCAATGCACAGTACAGTCAGTGATTATAACTCCATGGGTCCCTGGGCCAGACAACAAAGAAAGGCCCTCAAAGGGTGCTGCTGAGGCCAGCCTGCATAGGCCAGATGTGAGAGTCTATGTTGTTGGGGTGTATGACAGGTAGTAGTTCTCTGAGAATTGTTTGAAAATGAAAAGTTAAAGGTGCGATTTTAACACATCATGAGAAGAGGCTTTGGCTTCAGGCCCCGCTTGACTCTTGGGCCCCTGTGCTTGGGCCTGGTAGGTCCGTGCAGTAATGTGCCCTTGTGCACCGCATGGTGAAGGTAGAACTGGCGGTCGCGCCTGAGCCTCTGTCTGAGTTTTGCTCCGTGCATTTTTCCAAAAGAGTGATTCAGGAGTCTCATGGCTTTCTTTATTTTTGACTTTTTAATTTGGTTTCTCTGCATTGCATTCAGCTCCTGTGTGCAACTCCCTCTTCTCCCTTGAATGCCGTGTTGAAAAGGAAAAGGGGAAAGGCCCCAATGCTGTACTACTGTCCACTGTCCATGGCAGGGAATAGTAAAAGAGCGTGAGGAGGAGAGGGACAGTGAGCAGTAGAAGCAGGAACTGAACTCTACAGGGATCCCCCACCCATCTGGTTCCTCTTCGCGCCCTATTAGAAACGGAGCTCACTTCCACAAGGCCAGTGTCTCACAGCACGCCATAAGACATCTGACATCTTCATCCCACAACGGGCATGCAATGCTCCGGCAGCTCTCTGTTAGGCCCGGGACAGGCTTGCTGCAGGATATGCGTGCCGTACACGGCCACATTTTGTGCAAGGACGCGCTGCCATGGGAATTTTATGCCAATTTTGCGCACCTGACACACAAGGTGTGTGGTGCAATATTGGACACAATTACTTGGACAATCTCCTGAACTTCCATCTCAGCCCTTTGGGCTTCCATGTTGAGTTCATGGTAGAGTCAAACAATGGTGGAAAACATTAATGAGAGCCCCGCTCCTGCTCCCTGCTCTTTGTCGTCCTGAAGGAATTATGAAGTGCTGCAAAAAAAACAAACAGCCAAAGTCGCTATTGGCTTGCTGAAAAGTTACTAGAAGTCGATAGATGACGTCGTGACGTTACGTATGATGTCACAGCGTCACGCTGATCCCTAGAAAACCTGGCCACATGCCATTCCTTCACAGTACAAATGTGCAGTGCTAGCTACTGTTTGGAGATCAGAGCTAATCTGCAGCCGTGCTTAACCATGGGAAACGCTTCTGACGGTGGTGCAGAGTTACAATTATGTTAAAAAACAATGATTTTGTCATTGAAAATGCGCATTTTAAAAAGTCGCCAGATGCACCAAAAAGTCGCTTAAGTTGCTAGATGAGGTTTTTAGTCGCCAGGGACCTCAAAAAGTCGCTAAATTGGCAACACTGGAAGAATGTGCACTCCGTCGCACGTGGTTGCATGCATAGTTTTAGGCACACAGCAAGCATATCTCCGGTCTTACAGAGGTGCAAACAGTGTAAACAGCAAGTCAATTAACGTTCTAGACTGGATTTGGATGGAACTGAGTTCTGTAAATAGATGTACAATTTGGACTGAACATTTTGGATGCCAAATCAAGTTTGAAATAAATGTTGTGCACTCACTGACTCAAGCCAGAGGTTTATAATGCAGGAGCAGATGTTTTTTTCATCTCATGAAGCCTCGTTTTAAGCGGAACAGTGGACTAGGCTTCTCACCCTATTAGAAACGGAGCTCACTTCAACAAGGCCAAGTGTCTCATGGTATTACCCATCTGATGTCTTCATCCCAACTTTCAGTGCTCCAGCTGTCTGCTAGGGCTGTAACCAGACATTTTCAAATACCGAGGTCAAATACTGTGTGCTGCACTGCATACTGTACATTTAGAATGCGTCAAACACTTAAGTCAAACTCTTAAGTTTGTTTTCATTAATCACTGCCTTGAGGATAAATGAGGGCGGCATAGACCGAATTTGTCATTGTTGATCATAGATTGATTTTCCTCGGATAAATTTTACATTACTGAAAAAAAGACAGAGGACATCACCCCTGTGTCCTCAATGGTAGTTACGGCCATGTCAGCGTGAGCAAGTTATCCGCCTTAGTGTTCAAGTGAATATCTGAATTTAGGTGGATCAAGTTTCAAGTTTCAAGTTTCAAGTTTATTTAGCCATATCAACAGTATAAAAATACAGTTGTTAGGAATGTTGCTTGGTGTGCTCACACAACAACACAAACAAAAGACACAAAACTGGGGAGGGGGGGGTATGAAGTCATGGGTCAGTCATGGGTGAGCGGTTAGGGCGTCAGACTTGCATCCCAGAGGTTGCCGGTTCGACTCCCGACCCGCCAGGTTGGTGGGGGGAGTAATCAACCAGTGCTCTCCCCCATCCTCCTCCATGACTGAGGTACCCTGAGCATGGTACCGTCCCACCGCACTGCTCCCCATGGGG
The DNA here is from genome assembly GCF_034702125.1 of Engraulis encrasicolus. Classification (NCBI taxonomy): domain Eukaryota; kingdom Metazoa; phylum Chordata; class Actinopteri; order Clupeiformes; family Engraulidae; genus Engraulis; species Engraulis encrasicolus. The sequence continues at coordinate 23,617,906 of NC_085866.1, read as the reverse complement.
CGCCACTGAGGGCTGCCCCCTTGCACGGGTGAGGCATAAATGCAATTTCGCTGTGTGCAGTGTGCAGTGTGCAGTGTTCACTTGTGTGCTGTGGAGTGCTGTGTCACAATGACAATGGGAGTTGGAGTTTCCCAATGGGCTTTCGCTTTGGCTTTCGCTTCGCTATGAAAGAAAAACAGGGGGGGGGGGGTACACAAATAAATAAACAGGGAATGGCATACAAAACATTGGAGACATAGAAAAGTGCAATGGAATATTTAAAGTGCATGGTATGTACAGAAACAGTAGCATTGTGCAAGGTAACAAAGGAGGTAGGAAGGCCAGGTAGTGGAGTAGCTGTAAAGTGCTAGTGCGTATTTGAGTGTCGGATGTCGGATGTTGAATAGGATGCATTTTTTGTTTTTATAAGTAGTCTGAGCTTCTGGGAGTGTACGTGGTGGCATGTCTTGGTGGTATTTATTATTCTTAACCCATAAGGACACAGCCCCTGTTATAAATTAGCTGTTATAACAGAATGGCAGTGACCAAGTTGTAATGTATTACTAAAGGCCTTGTCATAGTGGTGTAGTACTAAGGTACCAGGGCTTGACTTTTTTTTTTAATTGCTTACTGGCCTCTGTAGCTATTGGTTTTCCAGAGTCCCTAGCCATTTAATTTTTCCTCTAGCCAGAGTTTTGTTGTCAGGCTTTTTTCTTTAGAATATTCTCACTTTTAAATACAATCAATATAGGCATAAACTACTGTGATGTGTTACCTGCCAAAGCGGCTGGTGAGACTTATTTACCAGCCACAGCTGAATTTTACCAGCATTTGGCTGATTTATTTTGGCCGGTTGGCTTTCTTCATTTATTCTTGATCATGTGGAATTCAGCACCCAGTTGAAAACTGTGAGAATCATTAGGCAATAGTGTGAGCGTGTCTCACTCTCCACCACTTTTCAAGTTTGCTGGTTGGCAGGTGCCCTGTAAGGTACTATGGTACTATGGTAGCTATAGTGAAAGCCCAATTGGGAAACTCCAACTCCCATTGCCATTGTGACACAGCACTCCACAGTACATAAGTGAACACTGCACACTGCACAGAACAAAATTACATTTATGCCTCACTCATGCAAAGGGCCAGCCCTCAATGATGCCACGAAGGAGCAGTACAGCGGGACGGTACCATGCTCAGGGTACCTCAGTCATGGAGGAGGATGGGAGAGAGCACTGGTTAATTACTCCCCCACCAACCTGGCGGGTTGGGAGTCGAACCATCAACCTTTGTGCTGCAAGTCTGACACCCTAACCTCTTACCCATGACGGCCCATTATTAGGCAATAGTGTGAGTGCGTCTCCACCTCTTTCAAGTTTGCTGGTTTCAAGCCCTGTATGGTACTATGGTACTATGGTACTATAGAACGGTGTGCGTTAAGGGCCCTTTGGAGTGACACCTGTCAAGAAGATATATGACAAGAAAGTATACAGTGTATCCTTTTCCAGAGTTGCAACACGTTCAAAAGTTCACACACATACTATACATGCACACACCTGTTCACCAACTACGATAAACTCAACCTCAAATGACCTCAGATCACACACACAAACGCCCACACATGCACACATACACACACACACACACACACACACACGCTCGCACGCGCACACACACGCACACACACAGGGCCGCTGATAGCTTATAGCAGTCTCGGGACAAAGTGGTTTGAAAGGGCCCCCCAACCACTACATACAATGTAATGAAGACCCAATTCTGAGCTCCCTCTTCCCCTGGGCCCGGGAGGACTGACCCCTTTGTACCGCCTTGCTGGCTTCCCTGCGAACACACACATACACACACACACACACACACACACACACACACACACACACACACTGAGAGATTGATTCCGCGACTGACCCATGGGGCCAAAGGTGAGACACTGTAGCTCATTGTGACTCCCATTCCATGCCATGCAAGTGTGGAGTGCATACACACACACACACACACACACACACACACACACACACACACACACACACACACACACACACACACACACACACACACACACACACACACACACACGCACAGCTACACTTGGGGAACCAGACATCGTTGGGGACCCAAACCTGAGTCTCCCACTGTAAAAGTTATGGGGGACATGGTATCCGGACAGAAGAGATATCCTTTAAGTTCACATCTCCCTGTCGACAAGGCTACACTGAGTACAACACATGTATATGGAGGGGTGCTGATATAGCTGAAGAGCCAAACAGAAGTCTCCCGCATACTGTAAAAGTTATGACAAGACATCCGATAGGGATACATAGGACCTCATTAGAGCATAGCACAGCAGCCCTCCTTTCACAACTTCAAGGCCACACTGGGGGAGTACTGTATTAGCAGTTGTGTGTGTGTGTGTGTGTGTGTGTGTGTGTGTGTGTGTGTGTGTGTGTGTGTGTGTGTGTGTGTGTGTGTGTGTGTGTGTGTGTGTGTGTGTGTGTGTGTGTGTGTGGGGGGGGGGGGTGGTAACTACACAGGGACTTAACAGGAGTCCACCACTTACTGTACAAGTTATGGAGGACATGCGATATGGATAGGATTAATTAAAGTACAGTATGTATCCTTGAAGTACACAGCATCCTCCATACAAGGCCACACTGAAGAATGTACCATCTATGGAGCAGGTGGGGGGTAGAGACATCAGAGGAACCCTCACAGGAGTCTCTGCCACTTACAGTAGAAGTTATGGAGGACATGCGATATGGATAGAAGATATCCCACAAAAAAAAAGCCCTTAAAAATGATACGTTTAACCCTCAAGCGACCGGCCTGTTTTTGCGACTAATCTGACCGAGCGGGGTCATTTATGACCCCAAGGAGTTTATATAGAAATACCACTATATACATTATTTTTTGGGGTTCATTCAAATTTATTTACATCTTGCACATACTTGTCCCTCATCTAAAGCAAAAAAATGTGAATTTGAACATTTTATTGTTTTGCTAAAAATTAGTCAAACTTACATAGGTATATGCTAAATATGATGTATGCCCTCATTTGCATATGTAAACATCAAAATACAAAAAACATCCAATACATTTTTTTCTTCTCTCATCATCAGTAATCAACTGAGAAAGTTTCATGGTGATATCTATCATTTAAAATGTTTAGCCTATTCACTTGTAGTAGTCTCACCATAATAATACAGTATATTTATGCTAATTATGGAAATTGCTCAAAGTGAAACTTTGAGAAAACAAGCTAAATTCTATCCATTAGGCCCATAGATGACATTTCTGCAATAAAACTTTATGATACTCAACATTTCTGGGTTCATGAAATCACAAATTCAGAGAATATGGTAATTTACATATAAAAAAATATGTCTCAAATATATAACCTTATGCACACTCAAAATTTCTCTGAAACTTTTTCTGGACATTGTAGCTGTGAAAAGGTGTCTTCCACATATATTAGAGCAAAGAAATTATTCAACTGATGCTTCAGCCTTTGTATAGCCATAAAATAAGGAAAATTCTAAAATCGCCATTGATTTCTACACTGATGACTTGTTTCCTCCCTCTTTGCTCATAAGGATGACTTCCATTTCATATTCTCATCATGTGTCTAGGACCACTGTGCCATGATATCAACAAATATTGAGCAATAACAGAGGAAATGCTACCTGGGTGCCCTCACAATATGCTTCGTTGGCTATCGCAGGGGTGCCCTATTTATTTATATAATATATTATATTTTAATACTATAAATGTTTATATTGTGAATATTTTAGGTCTGCTGACCATGGCCTGCCCAAAGACACAAAATACAAAAATCAGAGTTTGAAAATTACAACAATAATGGACATTATAATGTTGAGTATCTCATGGATCCTCTCGGGGTCATAAATGACCCCAGAGGTGTTTTGATTATAAATCCTACGTAGATGGTCCAAATCTCACAAAAATCATTCACAACATGCACAACATATATATTGACAAACTCCTAGAAGGACAAGTGTTTCTGATGAAAAGTGGCGGAATGGTGTATGAAAATATGTGCCCGGGGTCATAAATGACCCCAGTCGGTCGCTTTAGGGTTAAAAACCACCAAAGCAACATCAGCTCACTGGTGTATAGCGTAAATCATACATACAATTCCTCACAAGGAAAAATCCCACACATACTGTTCTTATGGCCCAGAGGCTGATGGAAGAAGAACATGGTATTTTGCCATCTTGTCAAAGTAGTCTGGACGGGTAAGCTGGCATGCAGGACATTTCCCGGTGGGCTGACGGACCTCAGGGGCTGATGCTGTAAGATTTTTTGTGTTTTTCGTAGAGACTCGCCCACAATTTAGAAGGAGTAGCAAAATAAAATGCCAGGACAAGATTTGTGGTCACAGTCCAGCCCTGGGGCCTCATGTACAAAGAAGTGCGTGGATTTCCTACCAAGAAAGTGCGGACGCGAAAATCTTGGAAGTTACTTACGGACAAAAAAATCCGGATGTATCAATAAGTGCGTAACCAGGTTTTGACGTGAAATCTTGCGCACATGCACGAGCACACACGGGCCCAAGTCTCCGCCTTGCCTCCTCCCTTAAATATTCTATATGAATATTCTAATTAGTATGAACAGACCCATTCATGTGCATTCATTGGTTGATAGAATTGGAGAGGGAACGCGGGAAGGGGAACGCGGGAAATATATTTCATGCGAGGTGAAGGCGCTGTTTCGGAGGTAGCCAATTTAAAAGGAAAAAGGCTGCGCGCCTTACAAAATTACTTTGGCGTGTATAAAATCAGGCATCGGTAGCCTAATACTTAATGTGAGGACTGCAGAAAAATCTGTCATGTTATACTGCAGTACAATGGTTTCCCAACAATTGATATTTACAAGGCATTACATCAAAACACATTGCGATGAGGCAGTCGCCAAGGCTTCAGAGAAATAAACATTTATGTCGGGTATAAATATGAAAGATGACACATGTAGGCTACGCCACATGTAGGCCTATGAATAACTTGCAGCCAATACTCAGTTAGCCTATAAAATCACCTGTTAATGGATGGACTAATTTTACAGTAGGCCTAGTGTTATTAAAAGAGAAAGACAAGCACTGCGGTGAGGACGTTCCCAACAAATGCGAGAAGACACGCAGATCCAGAAAATATTCAATGTTTAATAGCTGCCAAATACTTGAAATAATACTGCTGATGGGCATCCAATTTCGTTGTAATTCCAGGATAGTTCCATGAGTCCGTTTCATTTTAACCAGCTGCCTCAACAATAATATGATTGAGGTGGTTTTCTTCATTTTTTAAATCACGCGCCTCAACATTAAAATCCACGTTTAACTGGCTGCATCTCTGCAATATTTCCGACCGCGTACAACACATGTAGTTGCGCTGCATGCCTCTGAGTGCCGCCAAAAAGACGCAATGCACCACTTACGACAACTTCCACGCTTACGGAAACTTCCACAGCAGCCCTGAAATTCGCGTGGAGATCCGCAGTTTTCCACGTCTAGTCTGTTTTAGTACATCTGACCGTGGCCGTAGAAAACAACTTAAGTAGCTTTTTTGTCCGTAAGTGAGCTTCGTACATGAGGCCCCTGGTCTTACCAAAGATTCTTTAATTCTAACGGTAGGGACACATACACACGAATTTGCGAACTTTGCCATTCATTCCTATGAGAGAGGTGAAGGCAAGCGATGGCAAGCGAAGCGAACCGAAATTATTAAGGAAAGTTTAATGTTATGCAAATGAGGAGCAAATTCGCCTTCCGCGGCCCAATCAAATCAACAACATAACTGTTCCATTCCATTTGATTCGCCGCGACGACCTGATGACGGTTGGATTTCGCCTCTCTTCGCTTCGCTTGTTTCGCCTCCTATGTGTCCCTACCGTTACATTCATTTAGACCGTCTCTGGTCTTACCATATCCTCAGAGGTCAGAGATTGCAAGATTCTATAAACTTTAGAGATATGGTAATGCGTTGCAAGGGGGGCCAAACGTGAACAGGTTCTTATCTGCATAGGGGGATTTTCCATCCTCTCACTTGTGAAAATAGGACTTGGAAACTATGGGCCATTGGTACCTCTGTCTTCTTCTATTCTCTCTGCCCTGTCCTCGTGCTATTTGCGCTATTTGAGTTATACCGTACAGGGAAATCTGAATTGAGCGGAAGTTTATGGATGACCAACCCAGCCAACACTTTGTCCAATTCTGAGAACTGTCCCATGAGCGTGACAGATTATGAATGTAAGCTGCAGGACACCGGGTGAAGGACAAGTGTAAGTCAGCCAGGGTCTCTCGCCTCTTGGCTTTGTTGACACGGTAAGGGGGTAGGGTGGGGGTGAAATGTAAGTGTCTACGAAGAGTACAGATGGTCGTGTTATTTGAGAGGTACCCCCCAAGCACCCACCCTCACCCCCCACCCCCAACATATTGTATCAGCACTTTGACTGTCACACACACACACACACCCACCCCCCCCCACACACACACACACATGCTCACACAGCAGCCACCGGTAAGGACGAGTGTCCTGGAATGTGCTACACATGACACAGTAGAAGTGTTCCAAAACTTCGCATGAGGTTTCAGTTGCAACTGACCATAACATGTTACTGTAAAAGTTAGTTTAGGACCCCGTTTCTCGACAGTGTCGCTGCTGCCAATGGGACATTGCATTACAAATACAACCAAGTAAATTGCCAACTTAGCAACAACACTGTTGAGAAACACACCCCAGATCTGCTGTGTCTACTTAAGGGATGTTCATCAATCAACCAGTAAATAATCCCAATATACATTGACGCTGTTTCACTTGTACAATAGCAGTCAGCAGTCAAAGATATCATTATTCCCTGCAGGATAGTTGGCACAATGAGCGCAGATTGTAATTGCACTGCTGCAAGCACACTTGAAGCACCATTACACATAAATCACTTATACACACTTAGGTGCACACAGCCTCTCTCTGTCGCTGTCTCTGTCTCTCTCTTTCACTCACTCACACTCAAGCACGCACACGTGCACACACACACACACACACACACACACACACACACACACACACACACACACACACACACACACACACACACACACACACACACACACACACACACACACACACACACACACACACCAACACACCAACACACAACTCAGCTCAGCTCAAAGACACACAGACATTCCTAAAAAATCCTAACAAGTCCAGCCCCTTGCTCTCTTAGTTAGTTTGATGTCTCCACCAGAATGGAGTGTTCCCAGAAGAACATGAAGCAGCTAAAACAGCAAAAAAGAAACTCCCAGATCAAAGAACAGCAGATTGAACAGCAAAAAGCAGTGCTGTCTTCCATACCTTCCGTTGCAGTACAGTACTTCCACTAGTTGAGTGCCCTTCTTGACGTGTGTTAGTTTCTCGTGGCTGCTGTGCTGTGCTGTCTGTTATCCTTATGGCATTTCTGGACAGCGTTCTCTCTGTTTCTCTGTTGCCACACGCTACACAGTAGGCTGCACCAGGCACACAGGAGGAGGAGGAGGGAAAGGAGGGAGGAGGAGCAGGAGGAGGAGGGAAAGGAGGGAGGAGGAGCAGGAGGAGGAGGGAAAGGAGGGAGGGAGGGAGAGAGGAGGAGCTGGAAGTAAAAAAGAAGAGAAAAAAAAGAACTCTGACATGAATTAGCAATCTGAAAGGAGTCATGTGACCGTGTTGGACTAATGAGGAGGTTCGAGATCACTCAGACACTCCCCCGCCCCCCATAACACCCCCCACACACACACACACACCTACCCTCTCCTGTCCCGCCCTCCTCCTCTCCTCTCTCCTTCTCTTCTTCTAGTTTTCTCATTGAGTGGTTTTGACAGGGGTGGGACTATATTGGCAGACTTGTCATGGCTTCCACAGCGGCATGGTGTTCAATACTGAGACTAATATTCACATTTCTTCAAATATGCTGTATGCACAATTGCCTTTTTCTTTGTCTTTTCCTGAATTTGTCCTGTCTTCATGTGTCTTGAAATGTTCATGTGGGCATTTGTGTATTAATATGTGCAATTCTACTTGACACCTTAATTCCTCTCCGGGAATCATTTCAGTTACTCTACTCAACAAGTAGAGTATAAGTACAGCTTATGATTCTTGTGTTCAGACTATAAAGGTCCACCATAGATGTTTTCATAGAGGTACAGAAAATTGTTACTGGTTACAAATCAAAGACAACGTCTCATTTAGACAATGAGCGGAGTAAAGATTAGTTGGGGTTAGCTGGGGAAGGCTTTTGAACAGGCATACTGTGAATTCCCTTAACATTCAACAGCTTGCATGACATGCAACGATTTCTGTAGTTGGGAAGGTTTAATGATGTGTATTCCAGCCATAACTTCACAACTTGTCACGTGTGTAAATGTGAGCCTGTCAGTGTTAATACAGACATACAGTATTTGAAACTACGTCCTCATGATGCACACATGTGTGCATGGTTATGTATATGTATGCCGTGTGTGCGTCTGTGTTCCAGCATGTATGTGTGTGCCTGTGTGTTTGAGTGTGTGTGTGTGTGTGTGTGTGTGTGTGTGTGCGTGTGTTTGTGTGTGTGTGTGTGTGTGTGTGTGTGTGTGTGTGTGTGTGTGTGTGTGTGTGTGTGTGTGTGTGTGTGTGTGTGCGTGCGTGCGTGCGTGCGTGCGTGCGTGCGTGCGTGCGTGCGTGCGTGCGTGCGTGCGTGCGTGCGTGCGTGCGTGCATGCGTTTGCACGTAGTGTCACTGCATTGGCTCCCAGTAAGCTACATAATTGATTGTAGCCTCTTGCTGCAGGTGGGGTCGCCAGCGGGCCTATTCACTATTTGCTTGAAATATTCAGCTACATCATAACAACATTGCTATGACATTACAGAGAGCCTTAAGTAACAGATTAAGACATAGCCATTACAATTTTCGTGACGGTAAGGTTATAACATAGGCTCTGCGGTAAGGGGTTAAGGCAATGCTTCTTCTGTTTAAATCCTTAAATGGAATGGGACCCACATATCTACTGGACATGTTTCAGCTGTATGCACCAATCGGGTCACTAAGGTCAACGGAGAAGAATTTGCTGGTGATTCTAAAAGTCAAAACAAAGTGTGTAGAGGCAGCCTTGAGCTTCTATGCTACAAGGCGTTGGATTGGAACCAGCTTCCAGATGACGTACAAAATGCACCCACTATTGATAGCTTTAAATCTAGACTCAAGACAAAGCTGTTCTCAGATGCTTTCCCCTAGATGAAATTATATATCATTCTTATTTTTTTATTTTTTGTGTTTATTTTATTCATTTTTTTACCTCATGTTTTATCTTAATGTTTTAAATGTTCTTTGACTTATGTTCTTCTTTCTTCCCTGTTTCCTTTCTTTTTGCATTTGTTAATTTTGTGAAGCACATTGAGTTGCACCTGTGTATGAAATGCGCTGGCTATACAAATAAACTTGACTTGCCTTGCCTTGCCTTGCCTTGTGTGTGTGTGTGTGTGTGCGTGTGCGTGTGCGTGTGCGTGTGCGTGCGTGCGTGAGTGTGCGGCGTCTGTATTTCATTAAGACTGCACACTTGGGGTATTAGTGCAGACTGAAATCTTGAGACGCACTCCTGGAACCAGACCTCTCCTTTTTTATGACCTCTTCTGGTCTTTCTCACCGTTTTGCATATTGCAAAAACCAATAAGTAAGGCACCTTTTCCGTGCCTGAAATGAACTTAAACGAGTCTCCTTCTAACCATCTGGGCTGGGTCGAATGTAGTTGGGTTGGATACTTTTTTTTCTTTTTTTAGTGCCTGGAACACTGATGGTTTGTCAGTACGTTGTAGCGAGTAGCAGCACTTGGCAGCACTTAAGCTGCGCTGGTCCGGAAATGAAACTGGATTCTGCAGCTACAGGGGCCAGCAGAGGCTAAGTGATTGTGCGCATAATTGTGCGGGGCACACAGGTGCATTGGCAGCGGTAATGGGATAATTAAACAGGTCGGCCCCTCTCTCTCTCTCTCTCTCTCTCTCTCTCTCTCTCTCTCTCTCTCTCTCTCTCTCTCTCTCTCTCTCTCTCTCTCTCCTCTCTCTCTCCCCCTCTCTCTCTCCCTCTCTCTCTTGCTCTCTCTCCCTCCCTCTCTCTCTCTCTCTCTCTCTCTCTCTCTCTCTCTCTCTCTCTCTCTCTCTCTCTCTCTCTCTCTCTCTTTCTCATAATAATGTGTTCCTCATGCTTCATTTGGGATATAATGGGGAGAGGAAAAGAATAAACACAACTGCATAGATCAACAGAACGAATAGAAAGAAAGAAAGAAAGAAAGAAAGAAAGAAAGAAAGAAAGAAAGATAGAAAGAAAGAAAGAAAGAAAGAAAGAAAGAAAGTCTGTCTGCACCGAAGAATGAATTGAAAAAAGAAAGAAAGATAGAAAGATAGAAAGGAGTGAATAGAGATAGGCTACATTTCTGTCAGAACCATTTCAGTCAAGAAACACAAGAGAAGAATATAAATGCAATTTCTTTTATTGAAATTATGAATTACATTTGGCGGTATAGCTCTGTTCGGAGGAACCCCCGTATTTCCATGAGCAGCATGGAAAAGCATTTAGTCAGGGGGCAGCAGCAGTTTCGGAAATTCTCACCCCAGCAGGACAGGGCGAGAGATAACCCCCCATGAACAGAGCCAAGCGACGTGACAAGAGAACATGTCACATCATACACGACAAGGTGGAGCAGGGGAGGTGGTGGGTAGCAAAAACCGAGCAGCATACAGTTGAGAGGAAGTGGATAGAATTTAAAAGGCGTGCCGAAGCCGTGTGGCCAATCGCTAGGGAAGAAAGATTATCAGCTGAGAGAATGCACCTGGATCAATTAGGAATTAATTAGATGAAGGGGAGGGCGGCAAGCTTCTTGACTACCATGGCCTGGCCAGAACTGACGTTAGTACTTTAATTTCTGTCAGAACCATTTCAGTCAAGAAACACAAGAGAAGAATATAAATGCAATTTCTTTTATTGAAATTATGAATTACATTTGGCGGTATAGCTCTGTTCGGAGGAACCCCCCTATTTCCCTGAGCAGCATGGAAAAGCATTTAGTCAGGGGGCAGCAGCAGTTTAGGGAATTCTCACCCCAGCAGGACAGGGCGAGAGATAACCCCCCAAACAGACTATACCTGGTAATCCTCTCTCGAATACGATGAGAGGATGTCATAGCTATAGAGATAATCCCCCCAAACCAAATATCTAAAACTAAATTTGGAATTAAATTTGGTAAAGGCAGGGGGGTGGGGGGGCATAGCAGCAGCAGATGGCAGCATGACACATAGATGCAGACACTTATTGGTTACCACCAGGGGCAGCAGGGGACATGGCTTCTGGGCATTAAGAATGGCGCGCACGTCCGGCCGTAGGTAGCGTGCATAGGCAGCAGAATTCCATACCTGGTAATCCTCTCAAAGTCAGTTAAAATGAGAGGATTGGTTGAGCAGTCGAATTTAGATATCCCCCCAAAAAAAACATCATGCACTAGTCCAGAGTAAATCATGCATGTGATCAGAGGAGCAGTCGTATTGACTATGCCAGTAGTAAGTATAATCAAGAAGGCTGGGCCAGTCATTGGCTAAATGTGGCATAAATCGTCAAGTTAACTGAAATAGGCAGATTTCTATTAACCAGACTAGACCAGCAGAAGTTTTGTTTAGCAGCAGTTATATTAGGATCACAGCAGCAGCAATAGGACATAGCCAGGCAGCAGCAAAAATACAAACTTGCCCAGCAGTAGCGAAAGAGAAAACTAGATAGGTCGGTAGATAGTTAAATAGGCCAGTAGAAATCAGGTGAAATGAACGACCCCAGCCAAAATGATAAAATGTAACTAGATGACCAATAAGTTGGCCGCAGTTAACAATTTGGGGTTGGCAGCATCCTCGGTTAGTGGCAGTTAAGTGCCCCATCACCAGCTGTAAAATAGACTTTAGGTAGGATTAAAGACAAGGCCAGCTGTTGGACAGTCAGATGCACATAGAGAAATAGAGCGTCAACAGTGGTTAAATAGACTTGGCTGGGAGTCATTAGGATAAAGTACACAGACTGGAGGCACTAAGGCTAGGATGGCTTAATAAATAAATGGGCAAGGTGGGCATCAGCAGAAATGGGTTGGGCGGGCAGGCAGCAGCCAAATGGGCTAGGTAGCAGGCAGCAGCAAAAAAGAACTAGGCAGATGGGAGGCAGCAAATAGGCGTGTCAACGATGGTTAATAGACTTGTCCGAGAATTGTTAGGATAAAGTAAACTAGACCGTGGCACTAGATGGGCTAGGATGGCAAACAAATAAATAAATAAAACAGTGAATGGGCTAGGTGGACGGGCAGCGGCAAAATGGGCTAGGTGGACGGGCAGGCAGCAAAATGGACTAGGTGGACAGGCAACAGCAAAATGGACTAGGCGAGATGATTGGATAAGCTCAGCAAGCAATTGGCTCTCGTTACCGGACAGGTGGGAGGGATGCCAGCCAGCGCCATGTTTGCGTAGCCAAATGCTCTCGTTTGTTCCTATGGAAGGCTTTTTGAGTGCTCCGTCTCTTACGTGGGCTGTCTCTGGTAGCGGGCAGCATCAAATAGACTAGGCGTACAGGCATCATAAAAATTGACTAGGCGGACGGGCAGCAGCAAATGGGCTGATTGTTTAGGATCAGTGCTGCTCCACTCCAGAGCCCAGAATGGCAGCTGATTGACAAGGACTACGAAATATGCAGTTGGCAGCACAAGGTGACAGCGAAATCACTACATCATCTAGACGCGTCAACATAGAGAACACTGCTAACATGGCCTGAACACCCACACAGGATCAGTGCTACTCTAGGATCCGGAAAAAAACAGCAGGTTGACAAGGACCACGTGACAGCACACAATAAGCTGGGCCTCTATGATGGCAACCAATAGCTAGAATGATGGACAGATACAGTTGTAGGTAAAGCCTATCCGAGAGCAGCAGGGAGACCAGAGATGGCGACAGTCAGCAGAAGCTACATTGAAACAATATGAGCAGGCAGCCGCTGGCTAGACACTAAACCGACCAATGAAGCAGCCGCTAGACTAAACCAAGTGAGCCCACTGCAGTTACGGTAGCTGCACAATACAATCCAGCAGATCTGACAGCATATAGATAATATGACTGGAGGCAGGCGCAGGACCCAATGCAGTTAAACTATATGTGAGCCAGCTGTAGTTAGACAGAGTATGAGCCAATAGCAATTGCAGCACATGGACTACTCAGGGCAATCAATGCTACCATGAACAACAGAGTCAACATTCTCACAGGGCGAACATTAGCCGGACAGCACGATTACCATCCTATGAAGCAACACAGGCGACCATTAACAAAACATGAGCAACACTAGAGCACACTTGCCGAGCAAGCAGAGCCAATTCAGACTATGAGCTAACAGTGCCACCACGACTACACAGGGAAACAATGCCAACAGACCACAGAAGCTAACAGCATTAGCAAAGGCCTATGTATACTATGCAGTTGGCAGCAAAAGCAGACGAAATCAGCAAAATTGTCCAGACACGGCAACATTCTACACTACACTACAGCAACATGATCTACACTAAAGGCCAACATGACCACTGATGCAGCCTCCCCCAGCAGAGGCCACAACATGGCTCCATGAGCATGACGAGACCTAAACGTGCTAAATAAGACCCAACATGCACACCACTACCCAACATAATAGCCTACAGTTGATATTGTACGATGCAGATAGTTTAACCAAAGTGACCGGAATGAGGGGAAGAGCTAATAATGCCATACAGGCAGCACAAGCACTACTGCACAACCAAACCGAGCTAGCAGAAAGATACACAGCCATGCAAGGTCACGGTTAGGCATATAACCAGGCTTTAACAGATGAGCAATATAGCCATGCTAGCACAGCCTACATCAGCCAGTAACATAAAGACAATGCATCCCTTGCTAGTAGTAATGGCGGACTCCAGACAAAATACTTACACTACATTGGCCAAACAGCAGGACTGACTACATACCAGCACAACAGGGTACCAGCACTGAGAGAAACAGCGACCACACTACAGCCAGGCCACAGCCAGAGTACCTACACAGCCCAGCCAGGACTATGACTATACACACTGCAAGCACCTAGACTAGCAGCCAGGAAGCAATGGTTCACCAGAACGTCTAGGATACAGAGCTAGCAAAACTTGGCCAAACAGGCCAGTAGGCCTACTATAAAGCAGCAGAGACAACATCCCGAACATTGCAGACAACTCAGAACTATGGTAATTGCAACTCCCCAAAAACTAACAGATGAATAGCCAGGAAGCAGTAGATAGCCTACAAAGAGCACATCAATCTAGGCTATAGGCCTAGAGCTAGCACACTGCAAATGGTCACAGGGGGTGCAAGGGGAATGCGTTGAACACCAGGAATGCCAAAAACAAGACGGATAAGCAGCAGTCACCAGCATATAGGCTAAACAGCTAGAGTCACGGAATAAAAAGAATGCAAAAATAAATAAATAACCACAGGTCCCGAAGCACGGTTTCCAGCAACAATCAATTCAAGCCACGCCCGATTAGAAACACCTGTGGTTTTGTTACAAAGTGACAGGTGACCGGCGAGGACGGTGGAACAAACATACTGTAATTTAAAAATCGCATCGCATGACGTCTCCCTTACCTAACTATTGTGACAAAGGAAGCATAGGCTATTCAATCCAACCGTTTCAGAGCACGAAGCACAAATGCACAGGGTCGCCAGATTTCTATAGGCTACACTATACCGCCATGCGACTCAAAGCGCAAAATAGACTACAGTACTCCATGCGACAACTTTCACGTGAATGTTAAATGAAAATGGATTTATCATCCCACGGCAAAGGTCAATTAAGCACCTATATCAAACACCAGCAGACGGTAAATGCAACAAGTTAACCATCAAATATCCACCTCCGCAAGAATTGTGAATTCATATTGTAAGCAACTGAAACATGCGTGGTGAGAAAGCAGCAAGCCAAAATTCGGTTTACCATCAGGGTGGACAATGACAAGAACCAAAGCGATTCAAAAACGGCGTGCGAGGCATTTAAAGTGATCAGATGGGAAGCCCGAGACAATGTAAATTACAGGCATAGCCTAAGCCACTTATAGGGCCTATTAACTTCTGCAACACATTGAAAGCGTTGACATGCAGCCAAAGCACAGAACATGGCATTGGCCAAACATCACCACCAGTTGCAGCTGTAAACAGATCGAATGTATGCATCACTGGCGAGGGGGGGAAACAAAGAAAGTGCAAGTTCACCAAACGCGCAGGTGCGGAATGTGATGAAGCAGTTTGTAATATTACAATCAGCGAAAGCTCAGAGCATGGGAAATTGTAGGCCTACAGCCAGCAAAATACATAAACTGGGGTAGGCATCACAAAAATCTATTTTAACGCCCTATAGCAGTGTTTCCCAACCTTTTTTGTCTTGCGTACCCCCTAAGCCTTTTTGTCATACCACAAGTACCCCCTCACTCATGCTCTATATTACAATGTGACTATGTTCCATACATTTTTTTATTTTTCCAAGTACCCCCTGCAGTGTGCTCGCGTACCCCTAGTGGTACACGTACCCCTGGTTGGGAAACACTGCCCTAAAGGACGGCACCGCACGGAGAAAACAATCAACTGTCCAAATTGAGGTGCGTAACTTTTGAAATCATAGGTGTAGGTCGGAACGGAGGCAGAACTAACGAGGCAACTCAAAGAAAAATGTGCAGCCTACCAGACATGAAACGATATCGACAAAGAGAACGCTAAACAACGTGTTCAGAAGGCATAAGAAAACAAGCAACCAGCAACACCAACTCCAGCAAAAACCGAGCAGCATACAGTTGAGAGGAAGTGGATATAATTTAAAAGGCGTGCCGAAGCCGTGTGGCCAATCGCTAGGGAAGAAAGATTATCAGCTGAGAGAATGCACCTGGATCAATTAGGAATTAATTAGATGAAGGGGAGGGCGGCAATCTTCTTGACTACAATAGCCTGGCCAGAACTGACGTTAGTACTTTAATTTCTGTCTGCACCAAAGACCAAATCAGCCTCTGAAGGGGCCTGAGCCCCAGTTTGTTATGGTGTCAACATTTTAAGCTGCCTTCACACTTCCAACCCACTACTGGACACAGGGCCAGATTAACATGCCCCGGGGACCCTAGGCTACAGGTTGCTCTGGGCACCCACTTAAGGCAAATTTCACAAAATGATGTAAACAGTGTGATAATTACAAGATAAAAATTAAGAAATGTTAGGAATATTAATGAGATTTAAAACTGTCATTCATTTGTCAATATTGCATAATGTCACAATTCTACAATTTTTGACTTCTGGCCAATCGGGGGCCCCCTAGGCTGCAGCGACCTACCTGACCCCGGCTGACAAATTGCCAGCAACAGGTGGTGGAGGCTGACACAGGTATGCAGCCCCTGAATAGCTCCAACAAGTGGCTATGAAGTCTGACAGATTTTCCCAAACACTTTTTCCTCCACACGACACTGCAGACACAAACTGCCCAGAAATAGTTCAATCTGTCCTCATGTGTGCTCATACTGTGTGCTCACTAAACTCTAATAAAACACCCCAAAAAACATTGTCAAAATGAAGCAACTGTAAGAAAAAGACATACAGTACAATTATAGCACAAATTAATTTGTTTTTGCAAAATACATTTTTCAAAAGAACAGGCAGAACAGTGCTTATGTTCATGTACGCTACCTATATAGTTTTTTTTCTCATTTGTGAAAACACTAAAACCAACTGAAACAAGGCATGCACACAAGCATGTAAGGCAATTGTTCGAGAGATAATGTCACATCACCTGAGCTACTGATGCCACATACTGTGTGTGCATGTATTTGTGTTAAATCACAACGCCAATGTGTCATGTGTCACAGTGGCAAGTGAAACGAGCCTTGATCAGAAACACACTCCACCATGTGCTCTTTCTCTCCCTCTCCCTCCCTCCCTCCCTCTCTCTCTCTCTCTCTCTCTCTCTCTCTCTCTCTCTCCCTCCGTCTCTTTCCCTCTCAAGTGAGCGGTGCCCCCCCTCTCTCTCTCTCTCCCTCTCTCTCTCTCTCTCTCTCTCTCTCTCTCTCCTCTCTCTCTCTCCCCTCACTCTCTCTCTCTCCCTCTCTCTCTCTCCCTCTCCCCCTCCCTCCCTCCCTCCCTCTCTCTCTCTCTCTCCCTCTCTCTCTCTCTCCCTCTCTCTCTCCTTCTCAAGTGAGCGGTGCCCCACCTCGGCTTCCTGCCGGATAATTTACAGCTTCCTGTTGTCAGCACGGCCCCTGTTGACGTTGATCCCCGGTGTTTCACTAACCCCCGCAGGCCCTCCGTACTCACACACGCCCAGGGCTGGACTGGCCACCTGGCATAGCGGGCATTTTCCGGTGGGCCCTGCACCCTGCGGGCCCCTATTTTCAGAAATGTAAAAAAAAAATAATAATATTTTTTTTTTACATTTCTGAAAATATTGGCCAATGAGGGTGCAGGGCCCACCGTTGACTTACTTCGGTGCTGCCAATTATGAAGAGGACCCGTTCAGCCAAAAGTGCCCGGGTCCTCTTTCTCCCCCAGTCCAGCCCTGCTCTGTACTCACACACGCCTCACTCCAAACACTCACCAAGCCTGCCCAGTCAGACCTCCATAAAACTACTTAAAAGTCCAGTTTGAAAGAGATTAACATCCAATTTGTTGCCTTTTTACAAAGGGAAAAAAACACACGCTTTTTTTTTGAGAGCGCTTTTAACCTGTGTGCAATGCAGATGTGTGAGTGCAACACACATGTGTACAATATGGTTGATCCATCTGCAATGTGTATGTATTATTTGTATGCCTATTGTGACAGGGCTGTTACTCTACTCTACTTTTACAACTATAACCTGCTTGTATATACGTGTATTTGAAATAGATAAACTTCCACTTTCTTACAGTTTTCAAAGGAAAAACAAGAAACACACTTCACGTTTTTAGAGAGTGCTATCTTAACTTGTGTGCAATCCAGATGTGTGCAACATGCTTGATCTGTATGCAATGTATCTGCATTATGCTCTGCTCCTCTCTACTATACTATACTATACTATACTATACTATACTATACTATACTTTATTATACTGTACTATTATACAATACTATACTATACTATAGGTATACTATACTATACTATACTATAGCCTACTATACTATACTATACTATACTATACTATACTATACTATACTATACTATACTATACTATACTATACTATGCTAGACTATACACAGTACATTTTTAGTTGTTCATCCAACACTTAGTGGGAATCACCGCACACTGATATTCTTTGCTGGTAGTTTACTGTAACAACGCGTTTCGCTGATACTTCATCAGGTTCACTCTGCAAAAGTTATTGTATATTATTATATGGTTGTGACGTCATCGGTCGAATGCTCCATTCATTTCAACGGGGCTCCCCAACGTTCCGCTCCGCGTCGGGGTCTAAAGATTCTCTCTGTCGTGCTGCTATTCCACGGTAGCGACCTTCTCGCCGAACGTTAACCCTTACTTATTATATGGTGTGACGTCATCGGTCGAATGCTCCATTCATTTGTATGGGGCTCCCCAACGTTCGCACGTCTGTTATGTAAGGGTTAACGTTCGGCGAGAAGGTCGCTACCGTGGAATAGCAGCACGACAGAGAGAATCTTTAGACCCCGACGCGGAGCGGAGGGGTCTTGTTCTCTCTGAAGTGCTGCTATTCCACAAAGCGACCGACTCGCCGAAAGTTAACCCGCTTATTATATGGATATACTTAAATGATTCACACATGGCGGGGACATTTCTTTAGGCCTATTTAATGTTAAGATTGTTGCTGCGCAAAACAAAACAGTGCCGTTGTGGAACACCGCTAGGCAACTAGGTAGGCTAGCCAGGACAACAGGTGTTGTCTATCACAGCAGCTGATTAGAGTGACAAAAGACCGGACCCCCTGCGGAGTGATATGAAACATTCGCTTTAGCCACTGACTTGTATACAAGCCAGTGGCTTTAGCAGTGAACGTCTTGTTGCCATTGACAGCGGTAGCCAGGACAAGGGGTGCTGTCTATCACAGCAGCTGATTAGAGTCTTGTTGAAAAGTCGCTTTAGCAGTGAAAAGTCTTGTTGCCATTGACAGCGGTCTGTTATAGACCAACCCGTCCGTTATCGAAAAATAACAGACGTCCGAACGTTGGGGAGCCCCGTTGAAATGAATGGAGCATTCGACAGATGACGTCACAACCATATAATAATTTTCGATAACGGACGGGTTGGTCTATATCAGACCGCTGTCAATGGCAACAAGACTTTTCACTGCTAAAGCGACTTTTCAACAAGACTCTAATCAGCTGCTGTAATAGACAACACCTGTTGTCCTGGCTACCTAGCTGTTGCCTAGCGGTGTTCCACAACGGCACTGTTTTGTTTTGCGCAGCAACAATCTTTTGACATGAAAAACTATAATAAACGTAACATTAAATAGGCTTAAAGAAATGTCCCCGCCATGTGTGAATCATTTAAGTATATCCATATAATAAGCGGGTTAACTTTCGGCGAGTCGGTCGCTTTGTGGAATAGCAGCACTTCAGAGAGAACATGCTATTCACTCTGTCGTGCTGCTATTCCACGGTAGCGACCTTCTCGCCGAACGTTAACCCTTACTTAAACTGCTTGCATACTACATGGGTTCACCGTGTTTATAAACATGATGTTGTAAGGAGGGGCAAGGCACAGGCAGCAAACCACGTGAGCAAATGTTTTGACCAACAGCGGTTTCCAATAATCAGAGGTTGAGTTGTGTGCAGCTAGTGTCGTGCAGTCAGGAGAAAACAAACATTTAGAGTGCATGTATGTCAGGATCACGTTTACAGTTTGTGTTTCTGACAGATCTACTCACGAGAGGCTTCAAGGCCCCACATGAGCAAAGATTGGTGTCCGAGACTGGGGAATGACATTTACATTAAAACACTCTTTTACTTTATAGCACATTATATGACAAAAAGTATTAGAGTGCTGTTCAGAAATGAGAGTGGTGCTGAGTGCCGAAGGGTGGCAAACGTGAAATGGGAAATGGCTTTTACATGTAAAAGCTGCCCTGCAAATGTAGCATATGGTGGAGGGGAGAGAGAGAGAGAGAAAGAGAGAGAGAGAGAGAGAGAGAGAGAGAGAGAGAGAGAGAGAGAGAGAGAGAGAGAGGGAGAGGGAGAACAGAAAGGGAAGAAAGAGTACGAGACATATGACAGAGTATGAGGGAGGGAAATAGTGTGAGAAAAGACGAGAGTGATAGAACAAGTGGAGTGGAGAGAGAGAGAGTTAGAGGTGCATCGATGTGTGTGTGTGTGTGTGTGTGCGCGCGCATGTGTGTGTGTGTGCATGTGTGAAGAGAGAGAGAGAGAGAGAGAGAGAGAGAGAGAGAGAGAGAGAGAGATAGAGAGACAGAGACAGAGACAGAGACAGAGACAGAGAGAGAGAGAGAGAGAGAGAGAGAGACAGAGAGAGAGAGTCACACACATACATGCCCCCCATGTGCATCAGATCACCTCTTATCCCCTTTTTACGGGCCCTCTCCTTTCACTGACATCTCATTTGAGTGGCTGGGATGAAAGGCCCTGGTGTGGGGCCCAGGGGGGCCGTGAGAGGGTGGGGGGTGTGAGCTGGGTATGAGGGGGGAGGGGGGCCCAGGGGGGCCATGAGGGGGGTTTGAGGGGGGGCCGGGGGGAGTGCACAGGGGGGCCTGTGAACAAGGGGGTAGTAGGGAGCATCCATCACTCTTTATGAGGCTCCCTGTCAGGAGCAGAGAGAATGGCCTCTTCCAGCTACACTGTCTCTGATCAGCTGTAAAGGCCTCAAGTGTCACTGTTATGGCACCCTGTACTGTGTGGAGGAGAGGAGAGCTAAGCAGAGGAGACCAGTGTCTAAGAGTCACAGACACCACTGATCAGGGAAGCTGACAGTGGGGGACAAAGGGGTCAGTTGTCCCGGGCCCCAGGGAAAGACGGGCCCCCAGAACTGGGACCCCATTACATTGTATGCAGGGTTCTAAATGAACACCAGCTAACCAGCCAAATGCTGGTGAAATGTCAGTTTGGCTGGTAGAAAAGACCATCTTACTAGCCACTTTGACCCATTAGTCAGTATATTTGGCTAGTAAGATTTTGGCTGGTGATGGAAAAAAGTTCATTTAGAGCCCTGGTTGCACCTATTGATATGGGGGCCATTTCAGATTCTTTTGTCCCGGGCCCGATCCAACCTGCCAGCCGCCCTGCCCCGACCACCCCCACAGTTCCCTCACAGCCAGGTCTACAGTGCTGGCGCTGGGCAGTAAATCAGTAGTGACACCTAGAGCACAATGGGGGGCAGCTCCTCTGGCACATCTCACAACTTTGACACAGACACCTTGTAAGGATTTGGCCAAGTAGGCTATCCTTGCGTTATTCCCCAGAAAGTTCCCCAGACACAAGCACACAAAAAACATGTGCACTAAAAGACAAAGTTTGAGTGATCAAATATCAAGCATTTAATTTGAACTAAGGACATTTTAAAAAAAGTAAAATTTTACATTGATAATTCACAAAAATATTCTGTATGTATTCCACTAATGCTGAGCATTCAACCAGTGACGCTTATAGTGCCACAGTGTTGCTCCAATATACAGTCTTGACACACACACAAAGGCACTGACAGAAGTGCACCGCACACACATGCACGCACACACATGCACACACACGCATACACGCACGTAAGCATGCGCACACGAACACACACACATGCGCACACAAAAACACACCCACGCAGCATGAAACATCTCACTCTCAAGAGGGATTTAACCTAATAATTAATCCTCACTTTCTATATGTGCAAACTCATTTTGTTCTCATCTTCAAGAAGTGAGTGTGCATTTTCAAACTGATCTGTATGGGGAGTAGGTCACAGTAAATCTACGTCAGAGACACTTGGCTGCCATCTGCTGGCGAGAAAGAAAACATCAGGTGAATAACATGACCTCAAACACTGCTACAAAGTAAATTTACAGCATTGTACACATAAACACACACATATACCATGGCCCATTACTCCATATTTTAACATGTTTCCAGGTATAACTTACTTATTGTCCCATGCAAAAACCACACCTACAGACGTTCCTGGTTAGCCAATGAAGATACAAGGACATTGTTGACAGATCCTGGATCAGTGGCTAGTGTGTTAGTCCAGTGATGAGAGGTAATGAGGGACAGGTGTGTGGAGTGGAGAGGAACTGTGCTGTGTTGTGCTGTGTAAATAAGGTCTAGAGAGGAGAGATGAGGAGTGAGCACAGCAGACACACACACATACTGTACACTGTTGGGAGGCTGGCAGGAACTGCTGACAGACAGACCAGTTGGGGAGGGCCACTCTTTGTATGAGTGTGTAGGAAACCTATTGGGTGCTTAAGTGTGTGTATGTGAGTGTATGTGCTGTGCCGTATGAGGGAGTGTGTGTGTGAGAGAGAGTATGAGTGTATGAGAGTGTGTTTGAGTGCCTTGGAGGCTCCAAACCTGAATCCAGCAGCTGTCCTGTGAGTTTCGCAGCAGTGTCCCTGAGCAGAGGTGCAGCTACAGGACAGCACAACAGAGAGCAGAGGAGAGCCGGGTAGAGTAGAGCAGAGCAGAGTGGAGCACAGCCGAAAGTGAGTGAGAGACAGACAGAGTGATAAAGTCAGGAAAAGAGTTTGTGAGTGGGAACAGTATTATAGGTTAGTGGTAGGCAGGAGAGAGAGTGAGAGAGAAAGAGAGATAGATAGATAGAGAGACAGCTGAGTGGTCCAGCAGGAAGGAGGATGAGCACCAGCCAGGAGACCACCAGGGATGCGGCCCCCCTCAAGAAGGACGTTGCCGTGGAGACCACCAACCTGGTCCGGCCACCTCTGACTGACAGGGTACGTACTGTAAGGCTGGCCAGACGTGCATGCCGTCTTACTGTCTCTTCCTGTTTCTGTTTCAGTTTTCTTGTTCCTCTTTTCTCCTCTCCTCTCTTCTTCTTTCTTCTCTTCTCTTTCTTGTTCACATGTGTTTCACTCTGTGCCCTCTGTTTCAAGCGGTCAGACGTGCCTCTCTCGCTTCCTGTTCTTGTTCCTCTTCTCTTCTTTTTCCTTTCCTTTCCTTTTCTTCTCTTCTCTTCTCTTCTCTTCTCTTCTCTTCTCTTCTCTTCTCTTCTCTTCTCTTCTCTTCCCCTTCCTCTCTTCTCTTCTCCTCTAAGTCACCTCTGTTTCAGCCTATTCATTCTCTCTCTCTCTCTCTGATTCTGAGTCAGGATGACTCAGTCAGAGCTGCACGAGGCAAAAAAAGGTTAGAGCTAGAAATGACTGTTTACTTTCCGATTTGATAACAGCATTATTTATGCATACGTGCATCCATGCACACACACATAGCCTGCTGCAGCTGCCTGACCTTTTCTATCAGTCAGAAGAAGAAAGGTAGAAAGGTCGAGCAAAGAAATGAGTCAAGAAGAGAAAGTAGGAAGAAAACAAGAAAGATGCTAAAGGACAGAAGGTGAAGAAAGTGCCTGATGTGCAGCCAAACCAACATGATTCATTGCTGAACACCTGCAGCTCAATCTTAAAGGTGGACATGTCGAGCAGGGAAACTTCTTCTGAAAGCAATGCTGCATGCTGCTATGTTCAGGGTGTGTAAACGAGGATAGTGGGCAGCATGGCTTTCTCCAGAGCTATCGTCATTATTGGACTACCTGTTGCAGCTATTACTTTGGCAGTTGACTTGAGTGCTTATGTGTGTGTGTGTGTGTGTGTGTGTGTGTATTTTTATGCCAATTTAATCTATTGCCACTTTTCTTATGTGTAAGTGTATGTCACAATTGGGGCCTCCTACTCTACACAATATTTTAATGTTATGTCAGTGTGATTAAAAATATGAAACCTCTCTACCAAGACTGGACTTGAAGTAAATGCTGCACAGAGCATTTAGGATTCAGGATGGATAATTTAATCAGATTACGTTTCATGACTGCAGGCACATGCAGAAAATGTAATTTATGGCTTTTCTAATGCTGTTAGCAGACATTAACCGTTCACATCAGTAGGTCTGGACTCTGTCTCTCTGTACGGAAGCGATTTTTGATAGAGACAGTAGGAACCTGATCGCAACCTGAGCCGAACTGTTCTTCTCTTTGCCTCTTTTCCATTGTTGGTTTTCTCTTCTGTTTAGCTCCACACAGCTTGACTTGGCTGCCATGTTTTGCTTCTAGAATAGGCACGACCGAGTTCAATCATAAAGCAAAATGTGCTGGCTGAGTCGTGCTGTGTCAAGCTGTAGGCCTACCAGGAAACTGGCAGTTGAAAAGAGGCATAACTGTCCGACTACGGTATGTTAGCCTGATGACCAGTTTCTTTTTGACTTGAGCTTCCATTGATGGTACTTTACTTTTGTGAATTGGCTCTCAAATACACTGTGACTTTCAGTATAGGGAAAAGGATTTGAGAGGAAACGACAGTACAGTATAACAAAAGTGTACCATACTGGATAATACAGTAGATCATTTGTTGTACAATGAGCTTAAAGCAGATTAAGCCAGAGCTGTTTTTGTTTGTTTTGGGAACAGGCATGAAGTTGGTCTACAAACAGATAAAGGCAGATTGTTTTATTTATTTTTTTGGTAAATGGCACCACGTTGGACTAAAAGAAGATCAAGGCGAGCTCAGTGGGTTTTTTATCCGTGTGTTTCTTTTTGTGAATGACCATGATGCCATTTGTTATGTAATGACATAAACTCAGATGAAGCCTCTCTGATTTTTTTCTGTAAACAGATATGAAGCCATTTGCTTTGTAATGAGATGAATGCAGATGAAGGGCTCAGTGTGTGTGGTTTTTTTTGTTTCTGTAAACAAGCATGGTGCTCTGGCCAGTCAGAACGAGCAGAGGTCACAGGCAGCTCAGCTGATGCTGTTTCAGCACCTATACTGTACAGTACAGTAGACTACAGCAGTGGTTCCCAAACTGTGGGTCGGGACCCCTAGAGGGGTCGCAGCGATTCTGCTGGGGGCTCCCAGAAAGAATGGTCTCTTTATAAAAACAGGGTAAAATACAGGTAGGCCTATATAGTTAGCATAACTGTTACTCTACAAAATACTCACTTATGAGGCCAATACGTACATGTTTTTACATTTCCTGTCAATATTCAATTAGAATTTATCAATATTAACAGACAATTAATGTTTGGCATTTGGAGTATGGGGGCGTGGAGGTTGCGAAAATATTTCTCAGGCTCTTTTCCACTGCTGGTTTTCCAGTAGGCCTCGACACAGCGCAACTCAGCCACCACTATTTGCTTTACGATTGAGCAGTGTCGTGCCCAATTGAAAAGCAAAAAGTGTCGTCCGAGTCGCACTGTGTCGAGCTGTAGGCCTACCAGAAAAACGGCGGAGGAAAAGAGCCTTTAGGTGCAAAAGGGTAGCCTCGCGACGCCATCCTCTGTACTCCACCCAAAGATTTTGGCTCCCCACATCGTCTGGCAAAAGCCTCGAGCTCGGTTCTCTCAGTGTTTCGCCAATCAGCAAACAGTTGAGAGTGGTGACGAAGAACTCACCCGCGAGCTCCGTTACTGATTGGTTAAGGTAACTATATTCACACTTTCGTTTTGTTATTTGTATGCTTTTGCGACACTATAACATAACAGGCATGCTAATAAAGCACAATAGGCCTATAGGTTTTAACTTGAGTTTGGAACTTCTATTAATTTAAACGATAGAGTAAGATCAGACCATCTCCCATCGTCCACGGAGACGGATTCCTCATGGCTTTTGCTAAACTGATTGACGGAGTCAACAGTCGGCTATTCGCTCAGGCTAGCAAAAGGGGGTCCCGGCAGTAAAAGTTTGGGAACCACTAGGCTACAGGGAGAGCAGAGGGTTGCTGCTGCTGCCTGCCTGCTCCCATCCTGCTGATGAGGAGGGTTTTAATGTAGAGATAAACACAGTTGTTTCATGTTTCATGTACAGTCTCTGACCCTTAAGCTAGATTTATGCTTATGACGCATAGAATCTGCGTCCGTCCGTTTTCTGTCTATGCGAGTCCACGCCCCCCTCTCAGAGGCTCTGCGCCCGTCGTCGAGCGCCTCGAAAAAATTCTAACTATCCGTCGGACGGACGCGGAGTACGCAGACAAAAAGGCACTATGATTGGTCGTCTCGCTACTTCCTTGTTCTGTTCTTGTGGCAGCACAATGCCAGTAGTTTGGACAGCAGAGCTGTATTCTGCTAAAAACTTGTGTGTAAATGTGTGTAAATACACGAAGCTACAAGCTAAGTAACAAACAATGCATCAGTTGAACACTCGTGGCACAATGCCTGCGGTTTTACTACCGTTCCTCCACCGAATGTAAACACACATAGGCAGAATCAACTGTCTTTACATGCTTGCATTTTCTGCTCGTGAAAACAGACTGGGCATGTCAAATAATGATACCAGTGCATTGCCTTTGCAATTTGTGTGAAAATACCTAGCTAACCGCGATAGAAAGCAACATTGCTTAATAATGACCGCAGTGCTTACAATGTAGTGAAAGTAGCCTAATCGCGCAATTTCAAATGTGGCTCGCGACGAGACCTCGGACCTCGCAGAACTCGCAGATGCATGTATACAATGTTGGTTCGTGGCCACTCCCACGCGAGTTTTGACGAGCGCAGTTGCAGAAGTCTAATCTGACCCTTAAAGGGACACTGTGCAGGAAATGGTCAAATAAGGTACTGCAACTATGTTGCTTATTGAAATTGGGCTGCCTATTGCCAAATTTGATATTTACATGAAAGTTTACTAAGTATTAAACAAATATTGTCTAGTATGATCCAAGTACAGTCATTTTTGCAGCTAAAAATGGCTATTTTTGGAAATTCAAAATGGCGGACCATGGATAAGATCCCCCTTTTCATGTATGAAAAGTGCAATTTTTCCAGTCATAATGAATACTTAGAATGTGATGCTGTTGGTAAGTATTCATGAAAAAGGTAACATTAGTGAATGGGCAGCATGAATTCTGGAAATAAACAACTAAAAATCTCACATAGTGTCCCTTTAAATACTGTACGATGCAAGGGAAATGTTCAAGAAGACTGCATTCTACAATGTTGGAGGTGTGTACTAAGCAGCACAAAGAACAGTGCCCAGTGGACGCTGCCCTCTTCAGCTGAATAATGTGGACATACCGTACTTTAAAAGCTGTTGTTTTGCATGTGGAAATTCATGCTTTACTATGTTATATATTTTGGTGGGGTTTAGCATTATATTAACTCAAATTACAATTTAACTACTAACAGGAAATTCATTTTGGGAAGGTTTTGCAAAAGTGAGTTGTGCCTCATGTACACATGTCCTATGGTCTGATGAGGTAGTCCTTCAAGAAGTTTGTCATACCCTTGCTATCGTCAAAATTGTTTTAGCAAGAAAAATCATGCAAATGTTTGTTACAAGAGGGGGTTGGGCTAGGTGTTGGCAATGGCCCTGTCTGTTTGTTTGTCTGTGTCAACCTGCTATGTTTTGGGTTGCTCGAGGGTTGGGCCAGAGGCAAAATATCATATGCATTTGCTAGGGATGCATGTTGCCATGGTTGCTCTTGTTGTAGGCCATCTGAAAAAGGGATCCTGGAGATTGTATTCAGAGATGATTCAGCACATCCTTATATGAATATGAATACACCTTTATTGCCCCGAAGGGAATTTATCTTGTACGCGTTTTTGGAGGACAACAAACTGTACAAATTATATTATTTTAATATATTTTACACAGAGGTGTTCAGGTGCTGCTGCTGCTGCTGCTGCTGATGATGATGATGATGATGACAATTGTTCTAGCCATTCAGCATTTCTGTAATGTGACTGTAACTTAAATCCATGCACATAAGAACTCGATCCAGTTTCACTGACCTGATTGCCTCAGTCGAACTCTGTAATCAAAGTCAAGGTCTTTTCCTGTTTATAGAAAAAGTTACTGTGTGTGTGCATGTGTGCGTGTGCGTGCGCGTGGGCGTGTGCATTTGCGTGTCCGTGTGTGTGTGTGTGCGTGTGATTGCAAGTGTGCGTGCTTATGTGCACACGTCTGCTCCCGCTTATGTGCACTAATTTATATAGGGCATTACATTTTCAACACTGCACTCTACTAGGTAGCCTATGCTAAGTAGTAATTGATGAAACAATTTATGTGAAACACAAGATACTGTATAAAAGTTCATGCACACATTGGCTGATGATGTCCCTGCCTAATTACACTTCTGATGTTTCACTGACTGATTTCAGCCTATTAACCTGTCCCTGACATCCACACCCCTCCATACTGTACAAGCTGCACTGGAAGCTGGTTCCGATGCTTTGCAAAGGTCATTGTGGACGATTTTCAAAAGCCACATCTTTGGTCCTGAGATAGTGAGGTGCTCTCAGGACAGAGACACAACATGATTTTTTTTAAATATTTTTTTTTAATGAGAGGTGATCTCTCAACACCTCCGGAAAACTTGTTCATGTTTTGGTGTTTGAGTCAATACAGTAGGCCTACATGTATCCTACTGCTGTTGCCACTAAGTAGTAGCTTAGTTCAGTGGTTCTCAAACGTTTTCCATCATTCCCCCCTTTGGACGGTCTGGATGCTGAACTCAATGAGTCATGAAGTTTCTGGGTACATTCCAATATCCAAACCCCCGTCCTCCCTTGTGCTTATGGCCTCGAGATGATGTTGCAAGATACCGACTGTAGTGGCACATCGTGTCTCCAAACTTCGTTGTCCCACCTTTGCAGCTTGTCTAACAACCAGTATTTGAATCACTCGACTGAGACCAAGTTTTCTTTTAAGATGTTTAGTAAAATAACTCAAAAATACAGTTACATGAAATTAAAAGGCTCGGTACAGATCGGTCAAAAAACTGTGTTGCTTCCACCGTATCCAGCTGCAATCTGACCTACAAAGTGCATACGGGCATTAATATTATCACGCATTACGTAGTGGAAGCCAAAATTACATTTCACAATAAAAGTACACTTTTATCTATCTTTTTATACTAACTAATTTATGCATTCTAGAAAATATAATCATCATGAATTTCTTAAAATTAAATCAAGCATTTTTAAACATTTTTAACCTAAATTATTTCTCTTCATGAATTCCCCATTAACTGGCTCTTACATTACCCGGCCCCAATTGGTTAGGCTGGAAAACTAAGCAATTATCAACTAAAAACATTAAGAGCCAAAATACTTAAACAAAGAATGTCCACAATTATCAACTTGTCTTAATCCTCAGGCGTAGCTTCCTGAAGCAGGCATAGCTTGTTCACAGGACGCTCCAACGTGCTGGTCTTGGTCTTCACTCTCACTCTCACTCTTCTCACAGCTCCACCCGAGTCTGGCAGTGTCTCCACTACTTTCCCCATGACCCAGGAGTTGCGAGGGGAGGAACTGTCCACCAACAGCACCACATCGCCTGCCATGAAGTTTCTTCTAGGCTTCAGCCATTTCTGTCGCTCCTGAAGAAGTGGAAGATACTCGCGTGTCCAACGGGCCCAGAATAAGTCTGCGAGATATTGGACTTGCTTCCATCTTCTTCGGGTGTAGGTGTCATCTTTGCTGAAGACGCCTGGAGGCAGGATTGGTTGAGCCTTCAGAAGCAGCAAATGGTTAGGAGTTAAAGGCTCTATGTCATTGACATCATCTGAAACACTTGTGAGCGGCCTGCCATTCATTATGCTCTCAACTTCACACATTACTGTATGGAGACAGTCGTCGTTCACTGCCTGATCCTTCAGTAGGGAATTGAGGATTCTTCGCGCAGTGCGAATTTGCCTTTCCCAAACTCCACCCTGGTGGGAGGCAGCTGGGCTGTTGAATATCCACTTTATCCCCTTTGGTTGCAGGTCTCTCTCAATTCTTTCATTATCCAACTGTTGGATGGCTTCCTTTAGCTCTCGTTCAGCCGCCACAAAGTTCGTGCCATTGTCGGACCTCATGGTGGTAACTTGGCCTCTCCTGCATATGAAACGACGAATGGCGTTTATGCAGGAGTCCGTGTCGAGGCTGTCGGCAACTTCGATGTGTACGGCTCGGAGAGTGAGGCACGTGAACATTACCCCGTATCTCTTGACTGTACCCCGGCCCCGTTTAACCTCAAACGGGCCGAAGAAATCAACGCCGGTGTTCGTGAAAGGAGGTTGGTCTGGGAGGAGGCGATCTTCCGGCAAGCTTGCCATCTTTTGCTCACCAACCTTGCCAGTCCTCCGGCGGCACACCGTGCATTTACGGATGATCTTCCTGATTGCAGAATTGGCTTGTGGAATCCAATATTTCTGCCTTATTTGAGCCAACACATAGTTGCGTCCACAGTGGCCTGTTCTTTGATGTATGTCCCTCAAGATTAGAGTGGCAACGTTGCTGTGCTTAGAAAGAATCACTGGGTGCTTGGCACTTTCTGGCATAGCAGACTTGTTAAGTCTTCCACCTACTCTCAAGGTGTCATCTTGAAGAATCGGGTCAAGCTTATACAGCACACCTTTATGACTGAGTTGACTTCCATTCCTCAGGACTTCGATTTCTTCCTCAAAGTGCTGTCTTTGACTGAACTTTATTATTTCTGCTTCAGCAGCGTCCAGGTCGTCCAAGGTAAGTAATGTCTTTTCAGGTTTGAACCTTTTCATGTGTTGTTCTAACTTTTTTCTTTGTTTTTCAGGGTCGTTTTCAGTTTGGCTGATTGTTCTTAACGCCTCCTTGCGTTACCCTTACAATCCAAGCCACTGATCGTTTCAACTTGTTCCAATCAGAATGATAGGTAAGTAGCTGGTTCATTGGTGCCATACTTTCTTCAACTGTGACCGTGTGAACAGCGACTGTGGTCTTGACCTCCGGGTCATCTTCTAGGCTTTCCTTCTTTCGCACAGGCTGTTCTGGCCAATCCTTTTCATTCAGCAGAAAGTCTGGTCCACTTATCCACATTCCTCCTTCGACCAAGCTCTTCGCCTTCAGGCCTCTGCTGGCTTGATCTGCAGGATTTTCATTTGTTTTGACATACATCCATTGTGAAGGCTTAGTTGTTTCTCGTATCATTGAAACTCTATTAGCAACAAACGTTTTGAAACGTGCTGTGTCACTGTCGATGTATCTGAGCACCGTAGTGCTGTCTGTCCAGAAAACAGATTGTTGCAGTGGAATTTGCAGTTCTTCGTGCAACATCTTGTCGACCTTCACTGCGACAACCGCTGCGGTCAACTCAAGCCTAGGGATTGTGACTTTCTTCAGCGGGGAGACTCTTGATTTTCCCATAAGGAAAGCACAATGTTTCTCTCCATGCTCATTCTCCAGCAGTAAGTAAGACACAGTGCCGTAGGCGTACTCTGAGGCATCCGAAAAGTGATGCAACTGCGCTGAGGTAGTGCATCCGAAGTTGGTGGGTTTCAAACATCTACTTACATGGAAGTTGGAGAGGTAAGAGACATCTTCGAGCCATCTGCTCCACTCCTCTGCATGCTTTCCATCAATGTTTTCATCCCAGCCAAGCTGTTCCTTGCAGAGATCTTTCAACAAAAGCTTAGCAGGCAAGATGACCAGCGCCAGAAAGCCAAGAGGATCGTAGATGGAGTTTACGATTGACAAAATTCCTCTTCTGGTGACTGGCTTGTCTTGCAGCTCTATTTTGTACATGAAAGTATCGGATTCTGTGTCCCACTGCACACCGAGTGTTCTTTCCACTGGTAGAGCGTCGTGTCGTAGGTCCAGGTCTCTGACCTCAGTGGCTCTGTGCTCTGCAGGGATTGACGATAGCACCTTTCTGCTGTTGCTCATCCACTTTGTTAAGGTGAACCCTCCGCTGCTGCACAAAGCTTGAAGATCCTTGACGAGTCTCACTGCATCATCTTCTGTGGCTACACTTTTCAGGCAGTCGTCCACGTAGAAATGGCGCAGTACTGTCTGAACCGCGTCTGGAGATGCAGTGTCTCTGTGATCCTCGGCAGTTCTTCTCAGTGCGTATGAGGCCACACTTGGAGAAGAAGTGGCTCCAAAAAGGTGCACTGCCATTCGGAATTCCTCCATGGGCTCGTCCAATCTGCCGTTGGGCCACCAAAGAAAGCGGAGTAAGTCTGCATCATGTTCTAGCACATTAACTTGGTAGAACATTGACTCAATGTCTGCCATCACTGCTACAGGCTCCTCGCGGAATCTGAGGAGGACACCGACCAAGGTGTTGGTAAGGTCGGGCCCTTGGAGCAACTCACTATTCAGACACCGTTCTTGGTAGGAGGATGTGCAATCAAATACCACCCGAAGCTTCTTTTTCTTTGGGTGGTAAACCCCATGGTGCGGTATGTAGAACACCCTGTTGTCCTCACGGGTCAGTTGGTGCATTGGAACCCGTACCGCGTAGCCCTTGGTAATGATTGCTTCCATGAAGTTCTTGTAGTCTTCGAAGAACTCAGGATTCTTCTTGAGCTTCTTTTCCAACGACGCAATGCGTTGCTCTGCCACACAACGATTATTGGGCATCTGGAGCTTTTCATTTCGGAGTGGCAATCCGACACAGTAATGCCCATTCTCAAAGACTGTTGTCCTTTCCACAGACCGCAAGAACTGCTTGTCCTCCTGAGACAGCTCTTCCTTGTCATCATAATTGCGTTCCGGGAAGTCAGCATTATACTGTTGGATCAACAGGTTCTCTATCTCCAACAACGAGATTCTGTTCATGAATGCGTGAGATGGTTCATTCTCGGTTTCATTTCTCCTTACAGGTCCACTCAACACCCAGCCGATGGTCGTCTTGAGGGCGTACGGACCTCCATCTTGGCCATTAATGATGCGCCAGGGTTCCATTGCTCCTGCACAGTTTGCTCCAATAAGCAGGCCTACATCCGTTTCTAGCTCTGGCAAGCGCACTTCACTCAGGTAAGGCCACTGTTGGATATCCGACTGCTTGGGTATGTTTCCGGCATGAACAGGTATGCTGCTGTGAGTAAACACCTTGGGCAACTCGACGTACATACTGTCCTCCAGCCCACACACTCTAAGCTCTGTTAGAACCTGACTGTCCATGAGCTTCTGGTTTTCTGGTGCATCTTGACCCATGGTGCTGAGACGTATTCTGGTTGGTTTCCCTTTCACATTCAATTTCCTTTGCAGGTCTTCCGTGCA
Source organism: Engraulis encrasicolus (assembly GCF_034702125.1). Classification (NCBI taxonomy): domain Eukaryota; kingdom Metazoa; phylum Chordata; class Actinopteri; order Clupeiformes; family Engraulidae; genus Engraulis; species Engraulis encrasicolus. The sequence goes on along the minus strand of NC_085866.1, from coordinate 23,584,716 downwards.
GAATGTTGCCGTGCTTCCCGGGTCGAGAAAGGCGTACGTTTCTACGTACTGGTCGCTATTCTTCGACTTGACTTTCACCGGAACTATCCACAGCACACATTCAGCTTCTCCGGCCCCTGTGAGGGCGCAAGACTCCTTGGTGATGGGAACCTCAGCGGCTAGCACCTCTTCAGCAGTAGCGCCATCATTCTTTCTTGGTGAGGCGGAACTGTCATCCTTCTCTTTGTGCAGAATGTCAGGGTGCTTGAATCCACATTCTTTGCACTCTAGTTTTCTCTTACAGGATTTACTGAGATGGCCAGGGATTAAGCATCCAAAACATAGACCCTTCGTTTTCAGGAATTCCACTCGTTCTTGATGAGGCTGGCCTTTGATCTTACCGCAGGCAGCAAGAGCGTGTGGCTGCTGACAGAACAGACAGGGTTTATCAAAGGCGTTCACCGCTTTTCCACTGCTAGCAGGCTTGACTTTGACTGTCTTTTCTGGAGGCTCTTTGCCTTCAGGTACAACATTGGTTGCAAAACTGCTTCCACGAAACTCCTTCTTCACGGGCTGCTTTCCTTTTTGGTTCGTCTTTGTAGCTGTGGGTGAGCGGCTATCCGATATATCACCAAAGAGAGGATCGACTGCTATCTTAGCTTGGCGGTCTATGAAGTTCACCAAATCAGTAAATCTGGCCCTGCGACCACGTCGTTCTTTGAGGTCGAAAGCTTCTGTTCGCCAACGTTCTTTCATTTTGTAGGGCAGCTTGGATATCAATGCGCGCAGATTGGTAGGATTATCCATCTCTTCTAAGAATTCAATATCCTCCATTGAGTTGCGACATCCTATCAGGAACATTGCGTAAGCGTTTAACGCTTTCCCATCATCTGCCTTCACTTGTGGCCATTTGAGAGCCTTCTCCATGTAGGCACTGGCGATCCGAAGCTCATCTCCATAATGCTTATGTAGAAGGCGCTTAGCTTCTTTGTAGCCCTTGCTTGGTGCCATGTGAGCGCAACTGCGAACGAGATCTTGGGGCTCACCATCTGTAAATTGTTCCAAGAAGTATAACTTATCCTGGTCGTTATCTGTTTTCTGCTCTATGGCGTGTTCAAATGCCCTCATGAAGGACTTGAACTGCAATGCATCACCTTTGAACACAGAAATGTCTTTTGTGGGTAGCTGTGAAAGCTGCTGTTGCTTTACTAGCAATTCAGTAATTGCGTTCTGCTTCTGCATGACTGACACAATGTCATTCCCTGTTTGTGTTCTAGGACCTTGATTTGAGACTGGCTGTGGCTGTTGTGGTAGTCGAGTGCGCTGCGCTGGTCTTGGAGTTGGAACATTCGTTGTAGCGCGTTGCGGTAGCAACATGCTAACTCTTTCCTTCTTTATGCCCCCACTTATTGATTTGTGCACTGACACGCGACTCCCTCTGCCATCTTCCAGTGTCTCATACTCTTTAAGCACTTGTATTTTTGCTTGACTTTCAGCTAATGCTGTCTCCAGTTCTAATTCCTCTTTTTCAGCTTTAATTCTAATAATCTCCTGTTGTTTCTTTATTTCTTGGAATTCAAGCTCCTGTTTTTTCTTCAGCGCTTCTTGTCGTTTCATTAGAGCGGCATGCTCTGCTTCCTGACGGGCACGTGTGGACGATACACGTGAGGTGTTGGAGGTGTTACTTACTTGGGAGTGTGCTTTTGCAACATTCCTGGCCCCTATCTGTGAAATGCTGTCACTGGGCAAAATAGTATCTTCTACACTTATCAGTTGTTCAGTAGGAATATCTAAGAGCAATTTTTCCTCCTCTGTGGAATCATGCACTTCTGCCAGCCATCTTTTAGTTTCTTTCATGAAGCCTGTTATCTGATCCATTTTCGGTTCAAACCAATAATTTTGGTCCTGAATTTTTTCCTCTTCAGACAGCAGACTAGAAACTTCATAATTGAGCTTATTAAACTCGTTTAGAGACTGTGCAAAATCACTCTCCATTTTAAGATGAACCCTTTCCACATTTTGAGCATCACACTTCAATGTCTCTATCTCTTTAATTTGGCTGGTTAGCGTGGCTAACGTTCGTCTTCTCAATCCTATGAACCGCTGTAATCTCTCCTCCTTTCCCTTCTCAGTTAGCTTGCGCTCCCTTCCCTGTTCCAGTGTATCCTCGCCACGCGTGTCAGTATCGCCATCAGCCATCTTAATTATCGCGGAGTTAATGTGCAGTAGGCTAAGCAGGCACAAAGTTTAAAGCACTTACTTCAAAGTTGTCTTTCTTCATTAACTGGGTGCAAACGAACTGTTCAGAATTCACAAAAGCTCCACATTGGCCAAATCCTTTACTGATAAGGACACGTGTCGTCTCGGACAGTTAAACTGCTTCCATTGGAATTTTACCGACAGGTTTAAAACTTTACTTTTCGTCGGAGCTTCTTCACTCGTTCATACGACGTCTTTTCTTCACAATAATCAAAGATACTGAAGGCTTTTTTGTTACCTTTTCCAGGCGAATCATTCAAAGGGTTACCCGTTTCAGTTCCTTTTTCTCTCGGCGAGGCGCGAGCTTCTTTTCTCCTCGGCCGTGTTGTCCATGCATTCCAGGCAACGAGGCTCCATTAGCAAGTTTTTTGACTAAATGTAGTGGCACATCGTGTCTCCAAACTTCGTTGTCCCCCCTTTGCAGCTTGTCTAACAACCAGTATTTGAATCACTCGACTGAGACCAAGTTTTCTTTTAAGATGTTTAGTAAAATAACTCAAAAATACAGTTACATGAAATTAAAAGGCTCGGTACAGATCGGTCAAAAAACTGTGTTGCTTCCACCGTATCCAGCTGCAATCTGACCTAGAAAGTGCATACGGGCATTAATATTATCACGCATTACGTAGTGGAAGCCAAAATTACATTTCACAATAAAAGTACGCTTTTATCTTATCTTTTTATTACTAACTTATTTATGCATTCTAGAAAATATAATCATCATGAATTTCTTAAAATTAAATTAAGCATTTTTAAACATTTTTAACCTAAATTATGACTCTACATGAATTCCCCATTACTGGCTCTTACACCGACGATAGCAGTTTAATTCAGTGTCTCGTACTTCAAGCGTAACTCAAAGGTCATTGTCTCATTTGCAGGATGTTGAATGAGGGAGAAAATGTCCAACAAAAAGTCATTGTGCCTCGGTTGACAGTTGGGAAACTTTAACTTTATTATGTTCTCCACGGAGGCGGGCCGTCAGCGAAGCGAGAGTCCACAAGTGCATGTCGAGGACAGGAGTTTGGGTAATGGACTGCACTCACAGTTTCCTGAAGCTGTGCACTAGAGGGCAGTGTTGTCTTTGCATCGCTGTGGTACCTTATTCCCTCTTGTGTGTGTGATAAGTCCCACTGCTGGTTGCAGCATGACCCACTGTCCTCTGGACACATTCCTGCCCAGGGCACAGAATCTGGAGATTCACATGCAGATGTTGACGTCAGAGAAGTAGAACGAGCGTAGTAACGTGGCGGGTCATTCACTCGTCTTAGGTACAGCTGAATCTGAACACTGGCTACGGAGGACAGATGGCTGCCCATGATCTGGAGTATTATGTAGAGGCAGACGTTCAACGTCCTCGATGTTTTGGTCTTCTAGATTGTGTCCTCATTTACTCAGCTCCCTTTCTTTTAAAGTATTTTGGGCTTTTTCTGTCTTCTATATTATGATAGAATAGTGAAGTTGTAACAGGAAATTAGCGTGGAGAGAGAGACGGGGGGAGGGTCCAGCAAATGACATCAGGCCGGAATCGAACTCCGGTAGTTGGTGTAGCAGTCGAGTGCCCAGACGATTGAGCTATGACTAAGCTTACAGTACTCAGACCCTTTTTAGACCACCCATGCCTCCAGTCCATCTTTTATCTGTGAGTTGTCAGAACTAGAACTTTAAGACTATTTGTCAATGAATTTTAGCCACTTGCCAAATACAAGCCTTTTACAAACATTTTCTTTGTCACTTGGTCTAGTAAAGCCAGTTACTTGGAGAAGTCATCTGTGTTGGAGGGATTCTGTGGCAGGGCAGGGTTTTCACTTCTACTTTTACTTTTACTTGTGCCTATGGCCGAACCACACCCGGGAGGATGTCAGTTAACACCCTCCCTCCCACTCGGGTCATATTGCTTAATTATACCACTTTTCCACCTAGATTTAACCAGTTATGTCATTGTGACTCAGTATCAGATAAAGAAAGTCTTGCTTGTATTGGCAAATGACTAAAAGTCATGGACAAATAGTGTTAAAGTTCTAGTTCTAGGGAGTTATTGGATGACTTTTGTGTTCAATTAATGGATGGACTTGACTGACTGGATGTTTTCACTTGCAAAATAGACAAAAATAAGCCTGATGAAAAATGTGGAACCATCAGTTGTGCAGTGTTGACGTAAAGTAGATAGACAGCTGACATCACTATTGGAAAACTGCCGGAATTATTTAAATTCTACATGTGTTCATGCACAGTTTTAATACCCTCTGCGAAAATATACATTGAACTGTAAATAGCCAGGAAAATAGAGAGAAGGCACTAAATGAGAGAGTGTCCAAACTTTTGGCCTGTAGGATATATTTAATCTATCATTTAATGTGCTTCTCATTTCAATATGAAAATGTGATGACCACATATTTTTTAATTCATAATTTACATCTTAGGGCTCCCAATATTTCCAACACCCATTTTCTCCTCAGTTTCATTGAGACTGAAGTCTTCTGTGAGACAGCCCCTCTCCTCCTGGGAACAATAGAGCTGGAAGGAGGGGCAGGTATCTCCACAGTGGTGCTTCCTTGGACTGTTTTGACTTGGCAATACATCTATTTATTTTACTCGCAAAAGGAGGAGGAAAAAACAAAGCAGGAGTTACTGTACGCTTGTCTTTTCTTTGAATGCGTTTACGTACATACATTTGTGGTAGGGGACATAGTGAGAACACATAGTCCATACACTGGGATATAATGTACAGCAGGATTTAAGATTGAGTAACCTCAATAATTCATTGAAGTTCACACTATGCACCTGCCAGAAATAGCTCTACTCTATGCACTGTAGTGCATGTTTTTGAGTTACTCTTCCTGCCTGAATGGAGAGATGCACGTATGTATGCAATACTCTACAAGAAGCAGGGCCGGCCCTTGCCATAGGCAGTATAGGCAAATGCTAAGGGCGGCACTCCAGTAGGGGGCTCCGCACCAGAGAATCAGGGATGGAAAAAAAAATCTAACGAATCTAATCTAATCTAATCTAATCTAATCTAATCTAATCTAATCTAATCTAACCTATTCTTAAAAATCTAATACATCATCCCAATGAATAGAATGAAAGGAAATCAGCATTGAAATAAATAAACAATGCCTCATTTGCAAACTGCAAATGAACTGCAAAACAACCAATGTGTTGGGCAGGGTGGCAGCAAACTGCAAAATTTTAGTGCGTAGGGGGTGCTGAACTCATACTCGCCCAGGGCAGCAAATCGACAAGGGACGGCCCTGATAAGAAGAAAATGATTTGTGCATCATTACATATCTGTTACAAAAGATGCCACTACAGTACGGCATTATAATGTAGGCACATATTCACCTTTGAATGTTAAGTTCACTGATAAAACTGGTTTGTTTGTGATGACATTAATGTTACCAAAATGGCTGTGACAAAGTAGTAATGTATTACCAAAGACTCATAATGTATAGTAGTCTAATACTATGGTGGTAATGTTTTTCAATGAATATTGGAGTGCTCCACTGGTGGAATGGTGTGCATGATGAGGCTACAGGTGTCCTAAATTGGCTACACGGTTCTAAATTATAGATATGATAAGATGCAAAAACTGAATAAAATCAAAGGCACTCTCCTTTTAGAAAAAGTTTTATTTTTTTTCTAAAGGAGAGTGCCTTGGATTTTCTTCAGTTTTTACATATTCAGTTTTTTCCCTATCCAAAGAGTGCAGGAAGCACTCCATAACAAACTTTATAGATATGATAACTTAAAGCTCTTTTCCACTGCTGATTTTCTGGTAGGCCTACAGCTCGACACAGCGCAACTCGGCCACCACTTCTTTGCTTTTCAATTGGGCACAACACCGCTCAATCGTAAAGCAAAAAGTGCCGGCCGAGTAGCACTGTGTCGAGCTATAGGCCTACCAGAAAATCGGCAGTGGAAAAGTGGAAGTGTCTAGTAGTATGGAGCAGGACTGGCCATCTGTCATAGTGGTCATTCATTTTCCAGTGGGCCCCGCACCCTCGTGGGGCCATTTTTTCAGAAATGTAAAAAAAAATCAAATGTAAAAAAGAGGGTGCGGGGCCTACTGGTGAGTCAGCTCTGTGCCGCCAAATAAGGGCCAAAACATTCCAAGGCGGAACGGAATGGTCGCGGGACGAACGCGGTCTTTCTGCTTAGTTTCGGCCGGCGTGTTTTTCTCTGCCTTTCACACTGACAGCGTCGGCATGCGCGGCCAGTCCTGTTCAAAACCCTCCCGACAGCCAAAGCTAGCATGCTACTTTGCCATTCATTTGAATGAGACACCGCCGGTCGCCGGCGTGAAAAATACGCTCGAGTTCTATTATCCAAATGCAGCGCGGCGCGACTACCGCCGGTTGGTGTGTAAGGACAGATATGTTTCAATGTATTTTCACAGACGCCGGTAAAAAACGCGGCCATTCCGCGACGCTTTACCGCCCTGGTGTGTAAGACCCCTAATGTGGAGCCCCTTTAGGCCAAAAGTGCCCGGGCCCTATATCTCCCTCTGTCCAGCCCTGGTATGGAGGTATCTGAGTGCAGGGGATTCTGGACTGTAATAGGAAGGGTGTGGTCGCCATAACTAGGTCAGGAGACATGATTGTTTTCCTCAGTGCATGACATAACACTGCTCAAAGGGGATGCTAGACAAGACAACAAGAGGTGTGGTCAAAGCATGCTTGAAATGTTTCAATTGAAATGCACTTGTTTTCAATTTATTTTCTTTTTTGGTCTGTACTTTTTTCACATTTTTATTTTTCTATTTCTTACCTTTTGACAACCTTGCATGATGCTCTTCCGTGTCCATTGTTTCTTTTCTGTTGTACCCATGATGTTGTGTGGCTTGGACTGCAAAAGCATGAAAAAGTGCATTCTTTGATTATAACCAGTCTATTGAACTGCATTTCACTTGACATTAAGTGTTTTCCACAAGCCAGCATAAGACTATTTTAGATAAAGTGCAATTCCCATCCTCGGCAGATGGTGAAACCTGCTGAAACAACCACTAATAAATGCACAGGTAGCACACGTAATGCATCTGTTGGCACATAGGCTAATGATAACAAAAAATAAAGTCCACAACACTGAGCTTCTGTTTCTCTATTTTAATGTACCGGTACTCTATTGTAATGTGACGTTCATGAGAGCATACTGGCTAAGGCAAAGCATGCTGCTAGAAAAGTCGCATTAAAATAGAGAAACGGGAGCCGGGTGTTGCTGGCTTTATTTTTGTCATTATTTGACTTTGCTAGTCCAGCTCCCATTTTGAGTCGGATATGCATGCTTTTTCTTTGTTAAACACACATAGGCTACACATACTATACAGTACATCATGGGTGTCCATTGGATCACTGTGCAGCAAAGTGTAACGGAGGCCAACTAGCAGAGTGTGGGGTGGAACGTTAGTAAGCCTCCCTCCCGAGGCCTCAATGCAGTGCGGTAGCGTTGGGCTACTGGACAGGCCCTTTAGCTCAGCGGTCTCGTACTATGCCTCCCATTCCCGAAACGATGCAGTTGACGAAGTAGCAGGTTTGTGTTCCCGAGGGGGACAAACCGTGCGGAAACACCTCCGTCACAAAAGCACAGGCGGTTCATACAGTAATATTTGGTGACAAACACCCAGTACAACACACATACAGTACAGCAAAGTTGCAGTGCAGTGTGCTGTCCACTGGCACAAAGTGCCACAAAACACAGTACAGGCCAGTCCAATTTTAGCACTGACAACACACACACATACATGTAGTGGCACACACACACACACACACATACGTACAGTATGGTACAATGTGGTGCCTATTGGCCCCCCATGCAGCACACAGTAGCAGCATGGCACATGCCAGCCTCCCTCCCTCGCACCCTCATCCTCTCCCTGGTCTCCACAATCACATGCAGCACGTCCAGCATCTGGTGGCACACACATTTGCATACAGTACAGTGCAGTGTGGTGCCCATTGGCACCAAATGCAGGGAGGCACAGTACAGACCACCCATACCAGGCCCCCCTCTCTCTCTCTCTCTCTCTCTCTCTCTCTCTCTCTCTCTCTCTCTCTCTCTCTCTCTCTCTCTCTCTGTCTCTCGCCCCCATCTCCTCTGTTCACACAATCACTCATCCGCCTGATCTCCACCGCCATGGCCCGCCGCCGCCGTCGCCATGCCAACCCTGGCGTTGTGCGTGTCACGCCACTGTTATGTCACCCGAGGGGGAGAAGGGCCAAGACGGCAGAGGGGGGGGACCAGGGCACCGGTCCCATCACCGAGGGGACACGGACACAGCACACAGGGCGCGCACTGTTCTCTTACTCCGCTCCAAAAAAGTCCTCTCGGCTGCCAAGGGACCTCCTGACTGACCACTGTGGCCATTGTTCTAAACCCCTCAGCCGACACACAGTAATAAGGGGGAGCCACAGCCTGCTTATACCACAGGGCCAGGTTGTGTCACACACGTAGGCTTGTCTTCAACCACACTGCCCCCCCCCCCCCCCCCCCCCCCCCAATTCCCGCTCCATCACAATGACAAGACTCTAATTGGGACCAGTGAATTTGGGACAGTGATGGGGACAGAGGTCTCTCTCTCTCTCTTCTCTCGCTCTATCTATCCCTCTCTCTCTCTTTCTCTTCCTCCCTCCCTCTCTCTCTCTCTCTCTCTCTCTCTCTGTCGCTCCCTCTCTCTCTCCCTCTCTCTCTCTCTCTCTCTTTCTCTCTCTCTCTCTGTCGCTCCCTCTCTCTCTTTCTCCCTCCCTCTCACTTCTCTCCCTCTCTCTCTCTCTCTCTCTCTCTCTCTCTCTCTCTCTCTCTCTCTCTCTCTCTCTCTTCTCCCCTCTGTGCCATGGCTGTTGGAGAGGGCAACCCAACCCAGAGTCCTTCTCTTCCATGTTTCTTCCCCGGAACAATGCAATGTGCTGCTGATGACAGTTTCTTTTGTTGTGTTGCGCGGCAAAACAATCTGTATGGAATCTCCCACAAGAACGGTTCTCTTTTCATCATGGCCAGTGAGCCTAATTAACTCTCACACTGGCCGTAGTGTTGGAGGAACTGAGGAGGACCAAGATGGACTGATGAGCAGGCATCACTGTGATGACATGGATGAATGAGATAGTGGAAGGGGAAGAAAGAGAAATGGAGAGGGAGATACTGTGTAAACTGCAGGTTGCAAGATGGTTAGTGTACTGTATGCAACTTCTCTACAAATGATGCAATGGACAAGTACAGTGAGATGAAATGTGACGAGAGAGAGAGAGAGAGAGAGAGAGAGAGAGAGTGAGAGAGAGAGAGAGAGAGAGAGAGAGAGAGAGAGAGAGACAGAGAGAGAGAGAGAGAGAGAGAGAGAGAGAGAGAGAGAGTGAGAGAGAGAGAGAGAGAGAGAGAGAAAGAAAGAGAGAGACAGAGAGAGAGATACAAAGGCAGACAGAGACAGACGGACAGACAGATACAGTAGATAGCCAGACAGAGAGACATTTTCCGTGTTGCCTCACCAGGGGTGCCACCAGAAATTTTGGGCCCTATGAAAGATTCAAATTTGTGGCCCCTTAAGGGCCCCTGTTAGTGCTTTTGGGCCCTCTTAAGGGCCCTTGTCAGTGCTTGGGCCCTTAGAATTTGTAACATCTTCCCCCCCTAGCGGCACCCATGGCCCTCAGCAAGGGATGCATCCATGGGCCAATGGGTTGTGTGAACTGCCTGACCCAGGCCTGATGTAAAAGAAACAGCTCTACCGCACCAGAGAGCCATACAATCCTCTTTGAATCAGACTAACCTGGCACAAAATGACGGGTCAGTAGCTGTAAAGAACCACAGAATACTTTTTCATTGAAAAAATAACTTCTTTAAAATCTTTTCAGTGGTTCATTGGCTTGTAAAGCTGTGAGAGGCACTTCTATATATATTTGCTTTTCCAGCTTCAATGGGATGGTCCCATGTTGAGTAAGTGTGCTGAGGCACCCTTCCACAAATGGGCTTGCATGCCCATGGGGTCACCTAGGGCTGGGTAATATGACGATATATATAAAAGTGTATATCGTGACCTTTCTCCTATATCGTTTATATCGTGATAGTAATTGTATCATTTTTATACAATTGAATATCATTTAATTACATTTCATGTTGTCACAATACACACTATAAGTTAATGTAACTGTAAAATAAGAATAAAAAGATCAATTTTAAAGAAAGGTTGTTTTGCGACTTGAAAAAATGAATAGCAAATAAAGAGAATAACTGAAAACGTATGTAATTGTGCTGTATCGTGATATATATCGTTATTGTGATATAAAGTAATCCATATCGTGATATTGTTTTTTTCCATATCGCCCAGCCCTAGGGTCTGGCCTTGGTCATCATGTCCTAATCCTACCCCCGGTTCTCTTTAGCCACCACTTCCAGCCTCCATCTTCACCATTCTGTTACAATACAAGCTAAAAAAAATACTCAAAACAAATATTTAATTTGGAAGACGGGGTCGTCACTCTATAGGCTAGAGATGACAGACAATAGGCCTACGTTTTCACGCTCCAAGATAGCTGAAGCCGAAAAGTACTTCATGGTGTCTCAAACCCTTAGCACCCCTTAGACCAGTGGTTCCCAACCTATGGGTCGGGACCCAACCTATGGGTCGCCAAAGATCCACGGGGGGTCGCGAAGCCCTCTTGAGTTTTAAGGGGTTTCATTTTAATACCATATGTAGCCCATGTTGAATAGATGACGAATGCATAGAAGCAACAAAATTTAAGTGCTACATTAAACATTTATTCTGTTTTTGAACAAAGACGAATTGAGGAATAAAATGATGACTAAAATGAGTTTTCGGAGGAGACAGAGCGTATCAAGTGACTTCCTCTCATGCGGGCGCTGGGTCACCAAAGCTTACAATAGTAAAAACATGGGTCCCTGAAGAAAAAGGTTGGGAACCACTGCCTTAGCCCATGTTATAACCTTACTGTCACCAAAATTGTACTTACCATGTCTTGATCTGTTACTTAACGTTCTCTGCCATGTAATAACAATGTTGTTATGATGTAGTTCAGTATTTTCAGCAAAGAGTAAATAGGGACCATAGGACTTATACAGTAGATTCTGCTACAGATATGAGCTGAAGGTGAATGCACCTTCTCCCCCTTCCTATAGGTGTGAGACATGTGACAAGAGGCGCATCTTGTCACCAGGCTAGGCAGGCAGACGCTTGGGGCCCCCAAGCTTCGAGATGGTGAAAAACAGCTCATCTTTAAACTATAAAAGCAGTGATTTGTTTCCAATGGCCATTATTTTGGGTTTTTGCTTGGGGCCCCCACTGACACTAGAATCGCCTCCGCATGTGGCAAGAGAGAGAGAACGATGGGAGAACAGAGGCAGAGAGGGGGAGAGAGAGGGGAAGTGTAAGGTAGCACAGGACCAAGTCGGGATGGGGAACCGTTTTCATTCGAGGGTCACTTCAAATCACAAGAAGTTAGTCCTCCAAGGGCAATATTAATATGAACACAAACCAGAATGTCCCCCTGCACTTTGGGCCTACTGCACTGTATATTGGGCCTACTGTACTGTATACTCTACTTTACAACAGACACCCCACCTTCACTAGTTCCCCTGAAAATATGACTTAATTATATTGCAAATGTCATTTCTAAGATTCCTTTACAGAACATGTCATAATTCATGTGAAATTGCATAATAGGCCTATTAAAATTGCATCGGGGCTGGCGGCCTGACGGGCCATAACCGGCCATCCCCTGTGTAGATCCTGCCACAGATATGGACTGAAGATTAAATGCATCTCCTTTAAGTGAGATGAGAGAGACATGAGATGAGAGAGACTGGCTCTGGTCGTTTCCCAGCCCAATCACATCTCTCTCTCTCTCTCTCCCTGTCACATCGTTGCTATCCTTTCATAATAAAGGCAAAAAAAGTCCAGGAAACTACTTCAAAGAGAGGACATGTCAAGAGACAGAGATGAGGTGTGTGTGTGCATGCATGTACGTGTCTCCATGTGTGCGTGCATGCGCATGCGTTTGTGTGTGTGTGTGTGTGTGTGTGTGTGTGTGTGTGTGTGTGTGTGTGTGTGTGTGTGTGTGCGTGCGCGCGTGCGTGCATGTGTTTGTGTTTGTGTGTGTGATAGAGGGGTGGTGAGCTGCCTAGTTACATTCAGTAAGACGACACAGCATGCAGGCACATGACTGTCACGTGATCCTCGGGATTACATCGCCTGCTGTCCTGACCTGTACTCATCTAGAGCTGGGAGAGGGAGAGAGGGACGAAGAGAGAGAGAGAGAGAGAGATAGATAGAGAGGTAGAGAGAGAGAGAGAGAGAGAGAGAGAGAAAGAGAGAGAGAAAGAGTTGCTTTACATGGTATAGAGAGAGAGAGAGAGAGAGAGAGAGAGAGAGAGAGAGAGAGAGAGAGAGAGAGAGAGAGAGAGAGAGAGAGTTCTGGTGAGCATCTGTCATAGTCAAGTCAACCCTCCCATGATCGTCTCATCTCCTCATGTCAAAGCCCATGACGGTTGACACCTGTCAGTGTGTGAGTGTGTTAAGGACTACAGCTACAAGAGGTATAAGCCTACGTGATACGGACACATCAAGGATGACATACATTACTTTGATATGTGATGCAAGCAGGCCCGCCGACAAGGGGGGGGGGCAGAGGGGTATGTTGTCCTGGGCCCAGGGAGATAAGGGTCCCAGAATTGGGTCCCCATTATATTGTCTGTATTGGGTAGGGGCCCTTTCAGATGACTTTTTCCTGGGTTCAGCAAAAGCTGTCAGCAACCCTGGAAGCATGACATCCATTCATGATTGAGAGATTATTGAGAGATGGAGAAAATGAAAAAGAGAAGGAGGGGGTGTGAGATGAGCCGTGGAAGTGGAAGATAGACAGATGGAGAGATGGAAAAAATGAAAAAAGAGAGTCTGGGGGGGGGATGAGCCGTGAAAATAGGGGAGAGAGATGAATAAAGCAGGTTCATTCAAGCAAAGGGGTCAGTTGTCCCGGGGGAGAAAGGGGGACCAGAATTGGGTCTTCATTACTTTGTATGTATTGGGTTGGGGGCCCTTTCAGATGATTTCGTCCCAGGCCCATCTTAAGCTGTTTAAGGAATCAGCTTAAAGGAGGAATGCATGATTCTGACACATACAGGGTTGACATCACATACTTTGATATCGGATGACTCATACATCTGGAGGAGTCTTCCTTCACATGTCAGACCTGTCCCGACTAATTTTATGTGAGCTTTCATAATTTTCAGTCCGTATATTTATTTGACAATGTCATTGCTTTGTTTCTTTGCCTCCTCAAACATAATCTTGGTGTTTGTGCTAAATAATTGAAATTACTTGACTTGACACGTTGTTTCCAGGAATGAGTTTAAGGACTCAATGGCATCTTAAGCACTCACACATGAGAATCACATGTTTTTTCTGGCTTGTAGGGGTCATACAGTTAGTAATACTCAGAAAAACACAAGTGTGTGAAATGTGCTATGCAATAATTTACAAAATAACACTGCAACAGGATATAGTAGGCTATTGTGGGGGAAAAACATAGATGGGAGACAGAGCGATGGGCTTCTCACTCTTCTAATGACAGAGACAATAAGAAAAGACCGTATGTATTAAGTACTTTCTTTATCATCAGCCATATGACCCTAGTTCAGTATTACAGTAAACATTGCTATCACAAACAGCACGTATCTCAATGTTCCCTTATCTGCACAATATACATAATATACACAGAATATCATTACTCAATTTTCTGAAGCAGGCTAAACATCAATTCTACATTCTCAACCTTTTTTGAACAAACACCCCCTTGACCTCATCATAAGCCTCCCAGCGCCCTCTTTGACCTCATGGTAAGCCTGACAACCCCCCCCCCCCCCCTTAGTATTGAAAATTGAAGTGGACTAATGGGAATTAACAAATGGGAACTAACTCAGCTGTATACTCCCCAGCACCCCTCTAGGGCTCCAAAATGCCCCCTGGGGGGCTGTAGCGGCCCCGTTGAGAAACACTACATCCTACTTGCCATTAGTTTATGTGGATGGAGGCAGGAAGGATTGACAGAGCATGTCATGTCATACTTATAACATTATTCAGTAATGCTATGGAAACAATATAACAATATAACAATATCTGCTTAATAACATGGATATCATGAAAATGCATTTTTTTGCTAACATTGTCATTTTCATGTTGCCATCTATTCATGGTTGCTGATATTATTGATTTTCTAATTATTTTGATTTTCTAAAAATAATGGCTGCCCCTCCTGGTCAGGCAGGCCAAGCCTTTGTTGTGCTCCTGCATCCTTGCGATTATCCGTACTATTTGAATGGGGAAAGAAATAGCTGGCAGGGCACACAGGGCATGCAGTAGCTGCAGTGGTGCTCTTTGATAAAGCCCTTATTTATAAATAGCCAGAGCTCTCTCTCTCTCTCTCTCTCTCTCTCTCTCTCTCTCTCTCTCTCTCTCTCTCTCTCCCCCCCTCTCTCTCTAGGGGCTGATACGTGGACATCGTGCAGTAGGCACCCAAGAGAGAGTGACACAGATTAGAATGCCATGTCAACCGTTCGGCCGTTCGGTCATGTGAGACAACACTCACTGTGTGACGTGTAATCACCGCGCCCAATGACATAGCAGCAGGAGGAGGACATTGGATGGAGAGAGAGAGAGGGGGAGAGAGAGAGAAAGAGAGAGAGAAGGCTACGTGTGTGTATGTGCTGTATCTGGATGTGATGTGATGTATATTTTTCTGAGGATTGGGATGTGATGGGAATGGGATAGGGTTTGGGATTATCTTTAATACTCCCTCCAGGGGCAAACTCAAGTGCTAAATATGCACAACATGCAACAATACTGTGGTAGCGGTGGTATTTCATTGAGTTTTGTTGATGTAACAGATTTGTTCTTTTTTTGGTAAACTGACACAGATTTGTGTGTGCAAAGTATGTGGATGTTGCCACGTATGAACGTTTGTATGTGGAAGCTGCAGACACTTTGCTTCATGCAAAATAAAACTCAGTTGATCACTGTCAACTTTTTTTTGTTTTGTTTTGTTTTGTTTTGTCTTGTTTCGAGTGACCGTTTCGCTTGAGGTCACTGAAATGTTGCTTTGTCACCACCTGCCCTGCCCGCTTCAGCACTATCATCTTTCTGGTGTTGTCCTACAAAATGACTCCTGTGCTGTGAGCCTCACTGCAGCCGGATCATCACCCCATCAGCACGTGCCCCACTTTTTTTTTAGCTCCACACCCCACCCCACCCTGCCTCTGCCCGCTCCCAGCAAAATAGGCTGCAAATCAATGAGTAGGCAGGCCTTGGATCAATTGGGAGGGGGGAGGGGGGTGTTACGAAATGCAAACCAAAACACTGATGACCGATGGTACCGTCCCACCGCACTGCTCCCTTGGGGGTACCATTGAGGGCTGCCCCCTTACACGGGTGAGGTATAAATGCAATTTCGTTGTGTGCAGTGTGCTGTGTGCAGTGTTCACTGTGTGCTATGGAGTGCTGTGTCACAAAGACAATGGGAGTTGAAGTTTCCCAATTGGGCTGTCAATAGGAATTTTGGTCTTTTTTTCACTTTGATGTCCCTTGGCTGGGTTATTTGTTAACATATTGTAGATCCCATCATTGTAGAGTTTGGTATCCAGTTCAGCAAAATAATTTGGGAATCAATGAGGAGACAGGCCTGGGATCATTAGGAGGGAAAATACAAAATGCAAACCAAAACAGTGACGATTGGCTTTAAGGCTTGCATTCAGTTCAGCAAAATAATCTTGGGAGTCAATGACAAATCTGATCCTTGGGGTGTGGCAGTGCACAAACCACAGCACAAGTCACTCTTTGCTTGGCCATTCTTTAGATCTCATCCGGTACAAATCTTAGCCTTATTGGTCTTCACTCCAAAAAAGAATCTGGGTATAAACAATGACAAATCAGAGCCTTGGGGAGTAGATGCATATCAATGTTCAAATCAAAACATTTCTGTAGCCAGGCCACGCCCTCCCAGTGACGCAACACCTCTGATAGTCAGGTCAAGAGCAATGTAAATATCGTTTCTGATCATCAAAAATTGTGAACTCCGCCCACTTTGTGGGAAACCAGTCAACCAGTAGCAGACCTATAGAGAGGTGGGTCAACCATGCCGTTTGGTCAGACCAAGTCTCGAAGAGATTTGAAAGTCGATAAAAATCAGGCAAACATTTCTGCCCATTTGCTAGGATATTTTACAGCAGGTACACATACAGCACATTTTCAGCGTACCGTAGGTGGCCTTTTCATTACAGCAAAGTGGGAATCTGGGAATGAATCACAAGTCAGACCCCTTTGGGTGTAACTGGTGTCGTGCAACTGTGCACAACCCAAATTGCAAAACTGCTGCACAAACGTGTCCCTTTGCATGGCTACTCTGTGGACCTCATCCAACTTGGTCCTGGCCCAGACTATTCAGCCAGGTTATATAAAAGACCAGTTCTGTCTTGGCTAAGTTGCTATGGCAGATAAGCTTACAGTCTGTGGGTTTTCTACAAAAGTGCAGACAGTTGCTATGGTGTAAATGTTGTCGTTATAGTAGTTGCTGAGGGGCTTGCCCTAGTATTCCTGCTGGGCATTCTAGAACAGAGCACTGTAGAATCTTGATGAGTTCTTTTTTTACCGTAAGCCTAGAGGTGATTTCTCGGTCAGCATTATAGTTTTACGGACAATGGTTTGACATCGAGATGACCTTGACGTCAGACCACTTGTTCTTCTGACTTCTCCGAAGGAGACCCCTTGGACAGATGGGCCCACTGTCTCAACCCGCTCAGGTCATGACGAGCAATCTCTTAGGCCAATTATCATATCTGCACGACCCCATTTCAGACATGCCTCTGCTACCTCTAGCTCTTTGACACAGTTAAGTGGAAGCGTTGCTGTTCTGGCAATGCAGGCCGGCATACCACATTCACCAACAAAACAACATAAAACAACAACCACATTCACCAACAAAACAACAACCTAAAATGCTTTGTGTCACATGTTTTGAGCCATTGTTCATGGATAACATCTCGTCTGTCAATAACAAGGAATCTGAATGGTGATATGTCTTGAACATGATATTTTTGATGCATTATTTAGATTTTGATACATTATTTTTGTTGGAGGATTTTCTTTGTCTCAAACTCCATCAAGACAAGAACTTTGTGAGATAGAACGGTTAATTTCACAATCAATCAATCAATCAATCAATTCACAAGGAGGAAAGAAAAAATCTTTCAAGATCAAGCTATTGCATATGTCAAGCTATTACATAGTCATTGCATCAGTTAATTCTACTGTAACGTATGAGCACCTAATACTGGGTTGTGTTTCTCGAAAGCGTAGCTGTTAGCCAATTAGCAACTTGGATATTTGGCTATGGGAAATTGCATTGGAAACAACGAAGTAGCTAAAATAGTTAGCAACTACAGTTTGGAGAAATGCACCTCTGGAAAAAAAGGTTCTTACTTTTCTTCTACTTCTACTTCTACTTTATACACTTCTGTGTTTTGTGTCTGCTAATTTTAAAGTGATAAGGGCCGTACACACACGTCGCTGCTAGTTACTCGCTCAGCGAATGAACTCAATAGAATGTCAATGTGTCCCAGCGAGACTCGCAGGAGAGTAGGCGAGTACTGTACAAGCGATGCGATGTGGGCGGATTCCGAGTTGAAAATATTTTATCTTCGAGCGAGGCGAGTAAGCGAGTAACCAATTGGAATGCAGAGTTCGGTACTTCTCGGCTGTCCATTGGCAGTTAAAGCCGCGGGAACCTTCAGCGAACGTTCCATGAAAGAGTGGCGAGTAGGCGAGCAAGCGAAATGCTAGCTTTGTGTGTGTACGCCGCTATACTGTCCCATTTTTGGAAATAAGCTCATATTACACATCCCCTTAAGTTAAATAACGAAGTTTTACCTTTCTCCTGTACTTTCAACCGTTCTCCGACTACGGCAGTGCAAATTTGACCTCCAAGCTAGCAGTTAACATTGACTACTATGAGACCAGTTAGCCGCCAGCTGGTCTCATAGGACTCAATGTTAACTGCTAGCGAGGAGGTAAAATGTGCACTGCCATACTCAGAGAACGGTTGAAAGCACGGTAATAAGGTAAAACTCAACTATTCAACTCAAGGGGAGGTGTAATATGAGCTCATTTGCAAAAATGGGACAGTATCACTTTAAGCCATAAAAGGGAAATGTAAACATCAACAGTATCCATACAAATGATGGCTATTGTGTTGCCTGTGCCGTGGATGGGACCATCATCACCTTGACAGGTGCCCTCTGTTGAGAGGAGCAGGCTGCTGCTGCCGCCTAAGGACGCAAGCGGACATCGCCATATCAGCAGATATGGATTCTGCCTATCTATCATTCTCATTTACACTGGCCCATTTATATCAATCCAGACGCCGCGTGATGGTCCGTGGGTGTGTTGTGTGCATATTTGTGTGTGTGTGTGAGTGTGTGTGTGTGTGTGTGTGTGTGTGTGTGTGTGTGAGTGTGAGTGTGTGTGTGTGTGTGTGTGTGTGTGTGCGTGTGCGTGTGTGTGTGTGTGTGTGTGTGTGTGTGTGTGTGTGTGTGTGTGTGTGTGTGTGTGTGTGTGCGTGCGTGTGTGTCTGTGTGTCAGTCCAGTCTGGGGGACAAGTGGCATTATAGAGAGGTGGCTGACATGCTTAACAGAAGGCACTTGCAATGCGCGTGTGTACACACACACACACACACACACAAAGTCAAAATGTTACGTCTCCCCCCCTCCTCACTCTCTCTCTCTTTTCCACTCTCCCCCTTCTGTGAAACTATGAACTTGTGAAACTGTGTCAGTTTAGAAGGAAACGTGGTCATATTTTAATGGGAAAGACTATGAGAGTATGATTTTCTTACTTTTTCATGAATGCAGCCATCGGATTGTTCCCCAAAACACCTGTTGACATAAGAACAAGTACATTTTTTTTAAGAAAAAAAGAAAAGAAAAGCTTTAGACAATGTGAGCCCCACCAAACATCCTCCCAGGCTTTGTGTCACCCGTCTGACTGTTTTTGTTTGTGTGGTGACCATTTCAAAGAGCCAAAAATGTGATTTTTATCTGAAAGGCCCCAAACTCTGGCTTGCCATGGCTGCTATTTTCTTTTCTCTCATCTCGGGGTCTCGCTCTTTCCTGCGCCGCGCTGGGCGTTTATTTTACATGCAGCCACACCGGACTCTTCCCCGCTGCCCCAAACAAAAAGGCAACGAACAAAGTGTGACGACAATTATCAAAAAACACACTGACCTATTTGACCGTTTTTAGAACACAGAACAGCACACATCCTCACCTCAGTTATGTAGCCTGCAGGTGTTGCATAAGAATAGACCAGGGGTGCTTCCCCTTTGGATGAGTGCTTTCTGATGATCACTTTAAACATTTTAATGCATCACTTCTCGCTACTTTATTTTTCTTTATCTGGGCTAGTATAGCCCAGGGATTCCCAAACGCTACCATGACAAGGTCCCCCATACATGGGTCGTGCCACACTATTGTTCTGTGCAACCCCTTTCACAATTATAGTCTATGTCTGTGTATCAGGACCCTATTCAGATATAACATAACATGAATAGTAGTTATATTCAGCAATATATTTGAATGCAGTTATTAACTAATTTGAATATTGTCCATCTTATTTTTGTTTATTTTGGTGTACATTAATAATTCTATTATTTATTATAAGTAGGCTATTTAGTATGCAGTATGCTTTGCAATACTTCTTCTTTCCACTTGCCGTGGACCCCTTCGCGGTCTCCCAAGGGTCCCCGGCCCCCACTTTGAAAACGGTTGGTAGGGTATGGCCTCTTCAGTCGGGTCTGTTGGTAGGGTATGGCCTCTTCAGTCGGGTCTGTTGGTAGGGTATGGCCTCTTCAGTCGGGTCTGTTGGTAGGGTATGGCCTCTTCAGTCGGGTCTGTTGGTAGGGTATGGCCTCTTCAGTCGGGTCTGTTGGTAGGGTATGGCCTCTTCAGTCGGGTCTGTTGGTAGGGTATGGCCTCTTCAGTCGGGTCTGTTGGTAGGGTATGGCCTCTTCAGTCGGGTCTGTTGGTAGGGTATGGCCTCTTCAGTCGGGTCTGTTGGTAGGGTATGGCCTCTTCAGTCGGGTCTGTTGGTAGGGTATGGCCTCTTCAGTCGGGTCTGTGTGCTGATGTATTTGTGCTCTACGCTACCTCTGTCTGATGTTCAGCTTTAACTGAACAGCTGTGATGAGCTGTAAGGGGGTTTACTAGGATTGCATACATTTAGAAACATGCTTTTTTTTACTGAAGATGAAGCAGAGTGTTGTAGGCCTGTAGTTTATTTTTGCCATAGTTTGGTACATCAAGTTTTACTTAAATAGGCCTATGTGTATATGGCAAGCCCAGATTATTCAAATAATTTACATAAATAAGTAAATTAAAGACTTTACAGCACAGTGGCTGGCATTGTGTAAGGCAGTTACACGTGTAATAAATGGGTTATAGCTTCGGACAGTAAGGACATCATCGTTATTGTTTATTTTGTAAAGCTCTCTTTACAAATGAATATCAAATATTGACAGAGCCCTAACCAATAGTCAAATATTGGTAAAGGCGCGCTGTGTACACTTCTGACGAATGTAAGGTGCACAACCACATGGTATTTTACTACAGTATGTCTCAGAGGAGCGCATGGTGCTTGCGTCTGTGCCTCTTGTCAACCAATCACATCGTTGGTGTAAACGCGCCCTGGTGCACATCCCCGTGTAGGCTGCAAGGCTCAACCAATCAGTGCGCTCTCTCGGAATTAATATATTTACCGGTTTAACCAGGACGAAATACATCCGAAGTGCAAAAGCTAGAAAGGGTACTATCCCGTAACGTGGGTGAAGTTGATGAGTTAGAGGTACTTGTAGAAACCGAAGGAATGTTACTTTATTGACTTCCAATACGTCGTTCGTCAGAGGCTTAAGCAAGTAGCCTATGGCACAGTGTTGTGACGGGCTTTGTGGATTTGCGTAAAAGTGCCGCCGCGCGTCTTTTCATCCCTGTGTTTTTGCTGACCGAAAGAAAAGTCCCAGGACATCACTTGGGTGTTTGAACTGTTTTCACCTACACAGCATCATGGGCGAAAAGGTAAGGGTTAACCCGTTCGTGTTTGACGTGCGCTGTGGCATTATTTCTGATCAAAGTTTAGCCTACTCTAAAGCTGTTTTGGGCAGAAACATTGTAGCAGGGCTATTCGAACGGCCGTCGCCAACATTCTTGATAGATTAAGGTTAGGTTTGACGGACTTAAGTGTCTGCCAACAAAAAAACACGAGACAGTCTCTGCTGGATATAATGTTTACGCATTTGAGCTATTTGGTTTCGTAGTCCAAAGTAGCCCAAAGGTGCTTAAAATCATTCAACCCGTTCTAAGTGATTTCAGCGCAAATCTCAAGTTTATATACATGTTGTTGTTACAAAAATATCACCTTTTTCTATTCCGTGAAGCGCTGCATCTTCCCAGCTCTGTTGAGCTGCGTGTGTAGGCACTAGTCACCTGTCATGAAATAGGCTACAGTTGTTGTAGCCTTGCATCATTCCTGTACTTGTGACAGTGACTGGGTTGGGGTTCTCCCCGATATGTGTCAGTCTCACTATTCATAGCCTATTTGATTCAGTTTCGTTTTTCCCCCGAGTACTCAAAGCCATGCCATTTCCTGCTACCCACTCATAACACGCGCACGCTGTGTACGTGCTCTCTGTCAACTGCACTTTTGCGTTAATGACATCATGATCAGTACAATGATCACTGATCACATTATTAGTCCTGATTTAATCTTCATTGAGGTTTAAAAGCACAGACTACTCACAATTGCTAGTAGCAGCACATTCTCTTCAAGCGCATAGAGTGAGCGCACTGTTGTCGAAGATTTTTCTTTTATTTATTTAGTTGACAAAGTTCTCGCTGGTACCTCATGTAGGATATGTTTGGGTTGCATTTCAAGTCAGCAGGTAAAATAGCTCAACATAGTCTATGATTTACTGTTGAAACAGCACCAATTTGAATTGATTAATCGCAAGGCAATGTATAATTGTAAGCACAATAGATGGCACAATAGTTGAAGACAGTGAGTAAAGAGTTGTGAAAAATATGTTCTTTTGCTTGGGCTATAAAATGTAGCTCAGTTATCTGTCTTACCATGCACCCTGTGACCCCACAGGATATTTGCAGAGAAATACAGACACCATCATTAAACCCAGACTATTAATTTGCAAACTTCTTTGCTCTGTCCATAGAGCATGGGGTGAGGAGAATGGGTTGTTATGGTTTATACAATATAGTAATCTCAAACAAAGCTTCATATATTATCCCAGTGTGTGTGTGTGTGCGTGTGTGTGTGCGTGCGTGCGTGCGTGCGTGTGTGTGTGTGTGTGTGTGTGTGTGTGTGTGTGTGTGTGTGTGTGTGTGTGTGTGTGTGCGTGCATGCCTGTGCACTCTCTCTCTCTCTCTCTCTCTCTCTCTCTCTCTCTCTCTCTCTCTCTCTCTCTCTCTCTCTCTCTCTCTCTGTGAGGGAGAGAGAGAAGGAGAGAGCAGAAGTAAGTGTGTGTGTGTGTGTGTGTGTGTGTGTGTGTGTGTGTGTGTGTGTGTGTGTGTGTGTGTGTGTGTGTGTGTGTGTGTGTGTGTGTGTGTGTGTGTGTGTGTGTGTGTGTGTGTGCAGTATGCAGCATTGTTGCTGGGGGTCTGCAAAGTGTCATCAAGCTGGTTTGAATGAGATTAAAACACTATTAACAGCCCCCTGATGTAACAGTCAGCTTTACCCAGATGAGTCATGCTGGCCAAAGCATAGTTGTTCTTTACTGATATTACAGTTCATTCTATTTCGTCAATAAATTGGAGGAGGAATTGATTTTAGTTGGGACTTGAGACAATGCTGTTTACTTTTAAAGTAAAAAAAAACATGCAAGCCAACAAGTGTTTTGGCCAATGACCACTAACTTTCTAGTGAAGATAACGTGTTCCTGAAACTGTTACACCATTGAAGAAACCGTCATTACACCTTCTACATCACTACCAGAGCCAACCAGAAGCCATGGTTCACAGGAGACGTTCACCGACTGCTGAGGGCCAGAGACAAAGCCTTCAGAGCAGGAGACGTAGCTGGCCTAAAGACAGCAAGGGCTAACCTGTCCCAGGGCATCAGGAAAGCAAAAAAGGAATACTCAGACAAAATAACAACACACTTCAAAGACAGCAGAGATGCACAGAGCCTGTGGCAGGGCATACAGGCCATCACGGACTATAAGCCTGCACCACGAAGCTGTGACAACAACACCTCTTTGCTAAACGACCTGAACAGTTTCTTTGCCCGCTTTGAAGCACAATAAATGACATCACCCACAGAAAAAACTCCCCCTCCCCCCCATGATCAACCCCTTTACCTGTCCTCTGCCAGTGTTAAGAGGACACTGGCCACCATCAACCCACGCAAAGCAGCTGGCCCAGACAACATACCAGGCCGAGTGTTGAAGGATTGTGCAGAAGAGCTTCTGTCTTCTGTCTTCACAGACATCTTTAACATCTCTCTGGAGCAAGCAGTCATCCCATCACTTTTCAAAGCTGCTACCATCATACCTGTGCCGAAGAAATCATCACCATCATGCTTCAATGACTACCGTCCTGTAGCACTGACGCCCATAATCATGAAGTGCTTTCGAACGGCTAGTCCTGTCACACATCAAAAGCCACCCTACCCCCCACCCTAGACCCCTACCAGTTCGCCCACCGAGCCAAGCGATTCACGGAGGATGCAATTTGCTCTGCCCTCCATCCAGCCCTCACCCACTTGGACAATAAAGACTCATATGTGAGAATGCTGTTCATTGACTTCAGTTCAGCATTCAATACCATAATACCACAACAACTCATCAGAAAACTGGACAAACTAGGTTTCAGCAGCACCTCCCTCTGCAACTGGCTGCTGGACTTCCTGATGCAAAGACCACAAGCAGTACGGGTAGGGAACAACACCTCGAGCACCCTGACCCTGAGCACGGGGGCTCCGCAAGGTTGTGTTCTCAGCCCCCTGCTGTTCACGCTGCTGACACACGACTGCACAACGACCCACAGCACTAACCATCTAGTGAAGTTTGCGGATGATACAACACTGGTGGGCCTCATCACCAAGGGCGATGAGACTCACTACAGAGAAGAAGTAGACCTGCTGGCCAGATGGTGCAAAGACAACAACCTCCTGCTGAATGTCAACAAGACCAAGGAGATTGTTGTCAACTTCCAAAGGGTCCAAAAACAACTGCCACCACTGACCATCGACGGCGATGCTGTGGAGAGAGTGAGCAAGTGAGCAACTCCAAGTTCCTTGGAGTGCACATCAGCGACGACCTCTCTTGGACCACCAACACTACATCACTGGCGAAGAAGGCCCATCAGCGTCTCTACTTCCTGCGCAAACTAAAGAAGGCAAGTGCTACACCCTCCATCATGACAACATTCTACAGAGGAACCATAGAGAGCGTCGTGTCCAACTGCATCACAGTGTGGGGAGGAAGCTGCACGGAGAAAAACAGGAAGACACTCCAGCGTGTTGTGAACACAGCGAAGAAGATCATTGGAGTACCACTCCCCTCCCTGCAGGACATTTACACCACACGCCTCACCCGGAAAGCACTGATGATCATCAAAGACACAAGCCACCCTGCACACAAACTGTTCAGCCTCCTGCCCTCTGGAAAGAGGTACAGGCGCCTCCGTTCCCGTACCACCCGGCTGGCGAGCAGCACAATGCACCAAGCGATCAAGATGCTGAACACTCACCCCACTCTCCCTCCTCTGTCACCCTCTAGCCAGCAAGGCCACTGACACCCCCCCCCCCCCACTGTCAGCCTCTAGCCAGCAAGGCCACTGACAACGCTCCCCCCCCCTCATCCCCACCACCATATCTGCGACTGAACATTCCACCTGCACTACTATATTTGTGACTGAACTTTTCAACCTGCACTAACTCAAAACATGCACACACACACACACACACACACACACACACACACACACACACACACACACACACACACACACACACACACACACACACACACACAAGCACACTGCACTTTCTGCACTAAACCCAAACATACACACACTGACACACACACACACACACACACACACACACACAGACACACAGACACACGAACACACACACAAGACGCACACCGCACCTTCTACCTGCACTAAACACATACACACACACACACACACACACACACACACACACACTGCTGCTGGTGTACTTGACAGACCTTTTTATATTTATTTTCTTCAAAATGCTACTATTACCATGTCAGAACGCTATAAAGGACTTTTTTTTTTTAGAAAAGCACAAAAACACAACAATACCTCTTAATGTATGTCCTCTACAAGTCTTCTGTTGTCCAGTCTTGCACTTTAAATGTCTGTATGAGCACTGTCTATGTCCATACTGTCTTAAGTCCATGTATAAGTACTGTCTATGTCTATACTGTCTATGTCCTTACCTTAATTAGTCTATGTCTGTATGGGAAAGCAAGAAATGTAATTTCAAATTCTTTGTATGACCAGTGCATGTAAAGAAATTGACAATAAAACCTACTTGACTTGACTTGACTACTCTAACCAACAGCTCAACAAAGTTCTGTTTTGAAGCGAATCAGGAATAAACGACTACCGGTTTCAGGCAGTAAACCACGTATAACAGTGGTGTGTATTAGGGCTGCACGATATCAAAACAAAAGAAGATACTCGATAACAGCATTCAATACCTCGATAATGATATTTAAATGATATTTAGAAATATAGCTAAGTGTATTTCTTGTCACTAATTTGTCGGTCTGTGTGGGGGACGTGGGTTTGGTCATGGCGGGCTTCTTGCACATTTGTTGATATTCACCTAGAGATTGAACTGCACAATAATGTTTTACTTGTTAGTGATAATAACGTAATTTTTGTGATATGCATATCGCCACTCTTGATATTGCGATTTTGATACATTTTCAACATATTGTGCAGCCCTAGCGTGTATGTTTAAATTTGAAATTTGAACATATTTCCATTCGAATTCCACTCTCCACAAAGCACATTGAGCCTACACTTCTCATGTGAAATGTGTTGTACAGTAGGCTATACAGTTGAGATGAGTTGAGTTATGTCTTTGCCACCGTGCAACTTGTACCTGGTTCAAATCATCGACTCAAAGGTGCCTACGGTAACGTCACATGAAAAAGGCCCATTTTGGCCACCACCATTACTTTCTGAGTTCCTATCCTCCTGTTGCCTTTGTCTTTGTCTGGGCTAGCTCTCTTCATTGATGAGGTCTTCCCCGCTGTGTTACATAAGTGTTTACTGTAGCCTTTGGGAGGTACTGTGGTAGGGGGTGGGGCCAGTGAGGAGTGAGTAAGAGAGTGAGTGGACATCTGGCATAGCGGGTATTTCCCGGTGGGCCTCGCACCCTTGTGGGCCCCTACTTTCAGAAATGTTAAAAATAATAATAATAATAATTTGAAAATTCTGAAAATATGGACCCTCATGGGTGTGGGGCCCATTGGTGAGTGAGTTTGCGCTGCCAATTATGAGGGGCCCCTTTTAAGCTAAAAGTGCCTGGGCCATATTTCTCCCCCAGGCCAGCCCTGGTGAGGAGTGAGTGAGTGTGTATGGACATGACGGCCTCAAACGAGGTGTACGTGTGCAGGTGCAAACGCTCCTCTTTTACCTGTAATTGGATTAACCCTTCTGGACTCTAGGGCTCCTGCCATCCTATAGCCTCGTGCTCTACTGTTACCGTAGAGCTGGCTGGCACATCAGCTGGTTTGGCTTTGGACTTGTCATGGGAGAAAAAGAGGAAGGGAGGGAGAGAGCGAGAGTAAGACATTCTGTGTGTGAGAGTATCAGAGAGGATAGTGAAAGAGAGTATGAGTGTGTTTGTACCACGTTGTGTGTGCAGGAGAGGGAGAGAGAGATACCTTCAACACTCCTTTATTGTGAACCATTGCCACCAATTCAAAATGTACTTTACATTACATGTATGCTGAGAGAGAGAGAGAGAGAGAGAGAGAGAGAGAGAGAGAGAGAGAGAGAGAGAGAGAGAGAGAGAGAGAGAGAGAGAGAGAGAGAGAGAGAGAGAGAGAGAGAGAGAGAGAGAGAGAGAGAGAGCGAGAGAGAGAGAGAGAGCCTGCGCGCGCATGAGAGAGAATCTGTTCTATAGAGATAAAGAGATCCTATTGGCTCGTGCAGTGAGAGCATGCGCTGTAATCCCCCAGTGTGGGTATGTGTACGTGTGGAGATTCAGTTGCACCACTGCCCTGTAACCAGATTACCACTGCTTCTAATTGACCACTGCTTCCCTCCCTCTGCTCCGCTTCTTAATGCAATTGCATTAATCTGAACCGAAGCATCTGCTGGATTAAGCAGGCCCAAAACGTGCCTGTTGCTTCTACTGTACAGCCTACTTCTTTTGTGTTGGAAATAGATAGGATATTTTATGTAGCGTGTTTCTCAGTGTTATGTCCACGTAAAGAGGGTGGGACCAAGTACACTCTAGGAGAGGGTTATGTTTGATGCTCTTAGATTTAAATTAATACCGAAAAGCTGAACTGACTAATTTTGTTTTATTTTCAACACTCTGAAAGTTGATTTTAACATTCTTCTAAAGTGTGTTTGGTCCCTTTCTCCAAGTGTTGAATGAACTGCACAGTTATACAGAGTGAATCTCTTCTTCTTCACTACCAGGGGTCCTGTTTAAGCTTACTCTTGTGTTTCACGATACACATCCCCCTCTCTGCTCGGTTAGGTATTACGTAACCCCAAGATTAGATATATGTTTGATGAAGTGTGCATAATCCATATTAACTCCTTCAGGGAAGGAGGAATGCTTGGGATGCGAGGACAGACTTTGGATTGAGCATCTTGAGTCATGCGCACATACCATATGCTTAGTGAACTGTGCTTCACACTCGTGAAGTGCTGTAATCTATTCTTGGATAAGGAAACGTAAACAAACAACATCACATGCGTTTGTAATCTGTCTGCTTGAAATCTTGTACTTGATGACCAAGGAAAACTAATCACAGTCACTCACTAGGAACTCCTGTGGATGATGATGTTTATCGTAATTTTATTACAGTTTTATAGTTACGATAGTTCATATATTTAATTACCATCCTGTAACTAGTAATTAGCTAAATGTAAAGTTGGAGTTAACTTATATATTACCTGTAAATAGTTTAGTTAAAGTATTATAAAACACTATAACATAATAATAGTAGAATGGTATAGTTATTACATTACTTTAAATGACATTACACGTAGCTGACACTTTTATCTAAAGTGACTCAGTTATGTACAGTGTGTTGGTTATAGTCCCTGGAGCAGTGTGGGGTTAGGTGTCAAGGTCACCTCTGCCATGGAGTGAGGTATGGCGTAGAAAGGTGGGATTCGAACCTGCAACCCTCTGATCCAAAGCCCATCTCCTTAACCACTAGGCCAATAGGCCAAGACTACCCACAAATAAACTAAATAGTATATGTGTTAGTCAATATGTAGTATTTTTATGCTGATGTTTTCCTATGTGTGTTTGACTCCACAGCAGGTGACGTTTCAGCTGATGCTGGCCGTGGGGACGGCTGTCATTGGCTCCCTACAGTTTGGCTACAACACCGGCGTCATCAACGCCCCTCAGAAGGTGAGTGCTTACTACTAAACACACACACACACACGCACGCACGCGTACACACACACACACACACACACACACACACACACACACACACACACACACACACACACACACACACACACACACACACACACACACACACACACACACAGAGCCTCTCTCCTCTTCTAAGCAAGCAGTCACAAACACTTACAGTACCCTCTCTCAAGCACATACACACACACACACACACACACACACACACACACACACACACACACACACACACACAGCGCAGTCCAACTCACACACACACACACACACATGCACACACAAATGAGAGAGAGAGATGGGGTAGGGATGGGAAATGACCCAGGCGGGATTCGAACCCTGGGTGCAACCCTTGGGAATGCAAGCCCAAATGTAGGGGGTGGCTTAGCGCGCTGCCCCCATGACGCATTTTTTGTCAAGATGGCCACCTGAACTCTAAAGTGCTGGGGGAAACCTGTCTTGCAGTGTTAGGAGATCGAATGGAGTCCCCACTGTTAAGCTAATGCAATATGGGCCCCAGTATTTACTTCCCGACACAGCACGCGTCTCTGTCACAGGCAGTGTTGCCAGAGTGGGCTGCTTAGGATGACCGTCTGCAGGTGAAAATGACATTTAGCAGAAAAAAGTTTTTGGGCATAGAAATCAATAGAATTGGGCGGGATTTAATGCTTCCAGGCGGGTTTTGATCAATTTTTTGGATGGAAATCATCAGCCTCATCTGGCAACCCTGGTCACAGGCTTTCAGTTTGATTAGGAGGCAAGGGTGCGTCGTGAGTGGGGAATATGACAGGTGACACATGTGACACAAGTCACGTCACTCACAGGATCATGCGCTCTCTGAAGATCAGAGAGCAGCTAGGGAATTACAGCTGTTTTATGTGTTTGTTGGCCATGTTTTCCATTTTATTTTTATTTACTAAGAGACACACAGATGTCAGGACACAAAGCAGCAAAACAAACAGATACTCTTAGCTGTAATAATAGGCTACCATATTTTTGCATCCTATTATAATGTCATTATACAGTAGCCTACTTTTTTGTAAAGCACATTGTGGTGCACATGTGGTATGAAATAAAATAGCCTTACCTTGCCTTGCCGTGCCTTACCGTAGAGTAATAATGCTATAGGAATGATAATAGAGTACAGTAGAGTAGTAGAGAAGATGTTGCTGCTGTAGGGTGACCAGGGCGACCATCTACTGGATGCCACAATACCATTAACTGAAGTCTATCAGATTTCCATGTATCGCATCTTGTGAGAGTTGTCTTTGGGTGTTTGTGCCCCCCCCCTCTCTGGCCCCCTGCCCTTTCTCTCTCTCTCTCTCTCTCTCTCTCTCTCTCTCTCTCTCTCTCTCTCTATCTTTCTCTCTCTTCTCTCCCTCTCTCTTCTCTCCTCTCTCTATCTTTCTCTCTCTTCTCTCCTCTCTCTCTATCTTTCTCTCTCTTCTCTCCTCTCTCTTCTCCTCTCTCTCTCTCTCTCTCTCTCTCTTCCCCCCCTCTCTCTTTCTACTGTGACCGTGTCCTTGCGATGCACCTGACTGCATCTGCTACATCAGCTGGTTAGAGATGTAAGGTCACCTGTCCTTCGGAGAGGGGTGATGTTGATACTGGAGGAGGAGGAGGAGGAGGAGGAGGAGGAGGAAGAGGAGGGGGGGGGTGGAGGAGGAGGAGAGGGGACAACAGGGAGGAGGAGGAAGAGAAGGAGAAGGAGGAAGTGGAGGAGGAAGAGGAGGAGAAGGAGGAGGTGAAGGAGGAGGAGAAGGGGGAGGTGGAGGAGGAGGAGGAGGAGGAGGAGGAGGAGGAGAAGGGGGAGGTGGAGGATGAGGCGAAGAAGAGATGACAAGGGGGACGTGGAGGAGGAGGAGATGGGACAAGGGGGGAGGAGGAGGAGAAGGGGGAGGTGGAGGAGGAGGAGTAGGGGGATGAGGAGGAGAAGGGAGAGGTGGACGAGGAGGAGAGGGGACAACAGGGAGGTGGAGGAGGAGGAGGAGAACGGAGGAGGAGGAGGAGGAGGAGGAGGAGGAGGAGGAGAAGGGGGAGGTGGAGGAAGAGGAGAAGGGGGAGGTTGAGAAAGAGGAGGGGGGTTGCAGGAGGAGGAGGAGGAGAAGGGGGAGGTGGAGGAGGATGAGGAGGAGACGAGGGTACAGGGGGACGTGGAGGAGGAGGAGATGGGACAAGGGGGGAGGAGGAGGAGATGGAGGAGGCGGAGGAGGAGGCGGAGGAGGAGGAAGGAGGAGGCGAAGGAGGAGGAGGTGGAGGAGGAGGAGAAGGGGGAGGTGAAGGAGGAGGAGGTGTGGGTGGAGGAGGAGGAGGAGGAGGAGGAGAAGAAGGAAGAGGAGGAGAAGAAGGTAGAGGAGGAGGAGGAGGATGAGGAGAAGAAGGAAGAGGAGGAGAAGAAGGTAGAGGAGGAGGAGGAGGAGGAGGAGGAGGAGGAGCAGTGAAAAGTCCAGCTGGAGGTCAGAGGAGGACCGGCTGGTAGTGTGGCGCAGTGCGCTAACTAAGCCCCCCACATTTGGGCTTGCATGCGACCCTGCCCCATCTCTCTCTCCCAATCATTTCCTGTCTACTCTCATACTGTCCTGTAGAAATGAAGGCCAAAAGCCCCAAAAAATAGGTCTGTCCCATACAGGGCCTATTTGCATGGATGGGCCCGCTGGTGGGCCCATTCACTACAACTACAACAACTATTAGCCTTAATACCACCAGGGAGCTTGTGCGTGCACGCTGCCAGCTGTGGTACTGTTATCTGGAGTTGGGTCAAGGCTAGCCTGGAAAGTAAATAAAGAAGCACTCACCAGATTTCTTTTTTTATTTTATTTTATTTCCATTTCACACTGAAGAAGGGTGCAAGCCCGAAACGTTTGTGAGGCGATTTAAAAAAAAAGAAGTCTGATGAGTGCTTCTTTGCTCATTTAGGCCTACTTTTGAGATTTGAGTTCATTCATAGACAAAGTCAAGAACCCAGTGTAGAGAATTAGACTATAAGGTGTTGAGCGCGCTTCCTGGTCCTTCAAGCCTAGCCTGGGAAATCCCATGCTGCCTTGCACAATCAAAGACAAATCTCACTTGTGATTAGGTCTGGTGGTACCCAGGCGAGGTCAAGTCAGGGGATGAGGAGAGGTGAGGTGATGAGAAATGAAGGTGAGGAGAGACTGTTGTACTCATCTGGGAATAAACTATCCCGCTGTGTCCCTTAACTACCCCTCAAGTAAGATGGAAGTCGGAGTGGGCTTGTGGGTGCAGAGGCAGAGGCAGGATAGGAATACTTGTAGGTGAGACGATGAGACAGGGAGAAAAGCAGATATCTAAGATTTGTCTAATGTTTCAGACATGTAAAAGTTTTATCTTTGATCTGACATGTTTCGACGGTGTAGGTTCTGTCTTCATCAGAGGGTCCCTGCTCACCCTGCGCCTGTACTCATGTACAACATACTCATTTAGCAGTTAGATATAATCAATGTCAAACATCTAATTAGATAAGCAGACTGTAGTATTTCTTAACTAGGGAGACCAGTAGTTGGTAGTGGTCTCTGTCTGCATACATACAGTAGTGGGTTTGGGGTTCCATGACGATATAAGTAGGGTTGCCGGCCAACTGCCCCTTGAAATATGGAATTGTCGAAATTTAGAATCAAAAGTACAGCTCCTTCATATTGAGCTGAAACGGGACACAAATTGGTGAAAAGGCAGGAAATTGCATCCAAGAAGTACACATTTCACACACATTTAGAGGACCCCTAGACCCCCTGAGCCAATGAAATGTCCCTTATTTTTTCCCCAGACAGTTGGCAACCCTAGGTATAAGTACAGGAGATTACTGTAGGTGAGGAGACAGTAAGATGGGGTAAATGGACCAGGTATCTCCCTGTAGTGTTACCTCGGCTAGTGAAGGTGTGTGTGTGTGTGTGTGTGTGTGTGTGTGTGTGTGTGTGTGTGTGTGTGTGTGTGTGTGTGTGTGTGTGTGTGTGTGTGTGTGTGTGTGTGTGTGTCTGTGTCTGTGTCTGTGTCTGTGTGTGTGTGTGAGGGGGGGGGTGTACTATTGTCTGTCCTAGTAAGGGGATAAGGGATGTCAGTGCAGTGATGAACTAGCTTTGGGGTAAATAGACCAGATGTACGTGTCTCCTGGTAGTATTACCACGGGCAGTGAAGGTGTTGTCTGTCTTCTACTGTGCAGACACACTGGGTGTACGTGTAGTAAAGGGATAAGGGACTTATAGTGAGGGGACTTCAGTACAGCGATGGACTAGCTTTGGGGTAAATGGACCAGGTCCTGACTCCTGTCCCGCCATGGCAGCGACAACCCCCCGTGGTGCTGGAGGATGACGTGACGCCTTACTGGTGTCTGTACACTAAGCACGCAGTAGGTCCAGTAAGTCAGCTGATGGGAAGAGGAGTCTGCAGCAGCTATGAACTCCCTTCGGGTAAATAGGTCCTAGTGAGCCGTGGCCAAATCCGGGTTCGATTCGACCTAAGGTTGATTCCTAATCATTCCCCATCTCCCCCCACCACCCCCCACCCTTCCCAACTCATTTTCTGTCTCTCCACCGCTATGTAGTCTGAAAACTTACAAAAGTACAAAGTATCTTCAAATGCAGTGAGTGTATGAACTGGCATCTTCTGTCTGCGGCAGGCAAAAGTGAGAGATAAGACAGGCGAGGCAGGTGATGTGAGGGGCCGGGGCCGGGCCGGGGCCGGGCCGGGCCAGGCCGGACGGTAAGATGAGGAGGCTGCAGTGCAAGGCCAGCCTGAGTACACTCTGAGCTGCTCTGATGCTCTGATGCTCTGCAAATAGAGCTCTAGGGCCCAACGAGCAGCTTAGGGATAATGTTAGCTCAAGGTGCTCTATGACCAGAGAGAGAGCAGGGAGCAGGGAGTGTGCTCTCTCTCTCTTTCTCTCTCTCTCTCTCTCTCTCTCTCTCTCTCTCTCTCTCTCTCTCTCTCTCTCTCTCTCTCTCTCTCTCTCTCTCTCTCTTTTTCTCTCAGGCTCTCAGGGTGTGTACTCTCTCTCTTTGTTTCTTTCTCTCTCTTTCTCTTTCTCTCTCTCTCTCTCTCTCTCTCTCTCTCTCTCTCTCTCTCTCTCTCTCTCTCTCTCTCTCTCTCTCTCTCTCCCTCCGCCTCAGGTGCTGTGATGAACTTATCTAGGTGTGAAACAAACAAACACACACACACACACACACACACACACACACACACACACACACACACACCCACACGCACGCACACACACACACACACACACACACACACACACACACACACACACACACACACACACACACACACACACACACACACACACACACACACACACACACACACACACACACACACACACACACACACACAGTTTCTTGAATGAGACTGAGGGTGGCAAGGTTATAGGGCCTTGTGCCAGGGAGAGTGACGCAGCAGCATTGTGATGATAGCCAGCGTGGGTCTTGATTTTAAATAATGACTCAACAATTTTTGCATCTATGCATCAGATTTTGCTCTACATATTATTAGCATTCATAATATTTAATAATGAGCAGTGCTTGAAGTGGAAAAAAAGAGGTGCAGTAGCCCTAATCATCTGAAAATACCATCCAAAAAGAAGTGCAGAAACCGTGATTTTCTGACAGTACCAAATCAGTACGAGTCAAGTTTTTGTAGGCCTATTGCCTGCACGCATTAGAAAAAACTTGTTTTGAACTTATAAAATGTGGCACACAAGATAAGTTCTGCCGGAACGCTGATGATGAAAATGATGAGGAAGGGTTTCCCCTCCCTTCACACACACACACACACACACACACACACACACACACACACACACACACACACACACACACACACACACACACACACACACACACACACACACACACACACACACACACACACACACACACACACACACACTTCAAGCACTGATAGTGAGGACAGATATAGAAAAAGACAAGTACTCAGGTTCAATTCCCCTCACTTTCTGAACTGGGTTCCTGAACTTGTGAGCAGTTCCAATCGCCTCTCGTCTAATCAGCTGCAGTGGCTGTGAGGCCTGTCAGGTGATCTGACAGCTCAATTTTGCCACCAATTCCCACCATCCATCGTGAGACAAGGTTGACGAGATTAGATGAGAGGAATGTGTGTGATGATGTACCAGTGTATGATGGGGGATGTGCTGGGTAGGTAGCCTCCTCCTACGTCACTTTCGTGTGTCAGCATTTGTTTGTCAACATTGCCATTCAGCACACATGGTCACGAGTGACTCTGATTCCAATCTGTTAGTGTCTCACGCCCTCTGCTGGTGGTTTTTGATATGGCAGTATGTGTGCGAGTCAATAACCGCTGTTGCAAAGCTTGGCATCAAACACGATGTGTTAACAAAGAAATACGGGTAGGATATTACAGAAGCATGAAGGTGATAGACATTCAACCTTTTTATTGAAATAAAAAAGCCATACATATGTTCACCTGTGTCATTCAGTAAAAGTTCTGGAAAAGCAATGCAAAGCTTGCCTATCTCACTCCCCATCCCCATTCCCTCCACCTCTTTCCCCTCTCCTCAGATCATCGAGGGCTTCTACAATGAAACTTACAAAGGACGATACAATGTGTACATCACTAGCGGGGTGCTCACCACCCTCTGGTCCATATCCGTAGCCATCTTCTCTGTCGGAGGCATCATCGGCTCCTTCTCCGTAGGACTGTTCGTCAACCGTCTGGGCAGGTAAGTGAAGTGACAGACACACACACGGCATAACATTGCATTGCATCGGCACGCAGGGCCGCTGACAGCTTTGGCCTGGCCTGGAGACAAAGTTAACTGCGAGGGCCCCCTCTCTTCACACATCTACAATGTAATGAGGGCCCGATTTTTTTTCTTGCCGCCTCTCTTTCTGATCACGGGACATCTGACCCATTTGCTCCTCACCCCCTACCACCCCCTTTGTGGTGCCTGTTGCCACGTTACACTACTACACCACATTACGTTACATTAGGTTACATTTACACGTCACATTTACATTTATGCCAACCACATGGGGAGGGAAACAGAAGCCACAGGCACATTGCATGAAATTAGCACATTGCATTATTTTATTTCATCCAGAGCCACAAAATAGGACATTACAAAGCTGGATAAAGGAATGCACAGAATGCGAGGCATCAACTGCCTGAGCGTCTGAACAAAAAGTCAGAGCACATTGCACATTGCCACTTTGCAATGAGTAGCATTACATACCCAAGAGCAGACAACACATCCAAAACAGCTTTTAAACTTAACAAAGACATGCACACATGTACATGAGCGGAGGACTACACCAGACATGACAAGTTTCAGTGCTGGAAAGTTTTGATGACTGGAGTTAGTTGGCCATTTTACGAAATACTTGTAAACAACAGACACACTAGCCATCTTACAACAGACTTGTAAACAACAGGCAAGAACACTCTAGCCTTCTTACAAAAGGGTTGTAAACAACACGGGCCACTGACTAACAAACAAACAAACAAACAACAAACAAAGCCTGCCAAACACTTGCCAAGTGCAATCACCGCTTACTAACTAACCCATCAGAATGGTAGTCTTAATCCGACTTATGCCAGCCAGACTACAGACTGGCACGAGAAGGTAAACGTCCTGCCAGTTATTCCCTCTGTCTGCTGTCTGCGCTCCTAGCACAGCTAAGTCCATTCATTTGCCCATCGACCTGGCTGACGATGATGAGTGCCAATTAGGTTCCGTTGGTACAATTGGCAGCATCTGAAGTGTGGCAGGGTTTTTTTTTCACTCTCTCTAAGCCTGGCACGACCGCCTTCTCTGCTGGTTTACTTACCCACAGGGCTGTACTGGCCATCTGGCATAACGGGCATTTCCCGGTGGGCCCTGCACCATTGTGGGCTCCTATTTTCAAAAACACCTACAAGGGTGCAGGGCCCACCGGTGAGTCTGTTTTGCGTCACTAATAATATTATAAGGGGGCCCCTTTAATCCAACAGTGCCCAGGCCCTATTTCTCCTCCAGTCCAGCATTGCTTACCCATGCCCGTTCTCTCCTGGCACAATCCTTTCACCTATTCCTGTCTGATTAAGACTATTTTATTTATCGCGCCGCTTTTCTTGGAAGGAAGTGAACAACATCTAGCTTGCCAGCCAGATCACGAGGGTTGCTCACAAAATAAGAAAGTAAACAGTTTGAAGTATTATCTTCATTTGCTAAGCGATGTTTTTTGTTAGATAAGTTGCTATTTTATGTGCACTTATTGTTTTGTTGATTTCATTTGATTACCCAGTATGTTTGTGAGTCAGGCATCAAACTGGCAGGTACAAATCATGAAGACAAATGGAGTAGTAATATACAGTACATGGGTCAAAGACGTCTTTCTTTGTCATTAAGTGTTATGGACACCTTCCGCTGACTGTAACTGCAAAAAAACATGATTTTTAAATTGTTTCAAGTGAATGGATGACAGCCGAGGCTTTCATGAATTCCCTGTAGTAATAAATAAATAAAAAGAGTCATGTTTTCTACAGTTACAGTCAGCAGAAGGCATCCGTTACACTGAATGACAATGCCGTTTTGCGCGTCTTTGACCCACATGCTGATAGGAGAGATAGGAGAGACACAACAACTAAACAGAAGAAAAATAAGAATGAGAGATTGGAATGGGGATAGAATGCAAGACAGAGTGAAAAAAGGCGTAATATACTCTCCTCAAGAGGGCAATCTCTCCCTCTCTCTCTCTCTGTCTCTCTCTCTCTCTCTCTCTCTCTCTCTCTCTCTCTCCCTCTCTCTCTCTCTCTCACATGCAAGAAGAACTTCGGTTCATTGTTCATCGGCATTCATTGACAAAGCATAAGGAAAGAGTTACAGGGAAAGAAACTTTGAATGAGAGAAACACAGAAAACAAGAAACAACGAAAGAACGGGAGTGAGGGATAACTATCTCTCTCACACACACACAGGAGGAGCTGAATTATCAATTAATCAATTATCAGTTATGCCCAAAAAAGACTCCATTAGAGTGAGAGGGATAACTAAGACCTTAGGTATAGCTTTTATTTTGTGAGATACAGAGTGAAAGAAAAACGAAAGAAATAGTCTCCATTCTTGAGGGATAACTTACATGCTCTCTCTCTCTCTCTCTCTCTCTCTCTCTCTCTCTCTCTGTCTGTCTGTCTGTCTCTCTCTTTCTCTTTCTCTCTCTCCCTCTCTCTCTCTCTCTCTCTCCCTCTCTTTCTCGGCATGCAGGAAGAACTCCATGCTGATCGCCAACGTCCTGGCGTTTATCTCAGCCGCCTTCATGGGCTTCTCCAAGATGGCCGCCTCCTGGGAGATGTTGATCATCGGCCGCTTCGTCATCGGCCTCTACTCCGGCCTCTCCACGGG
>NC_085866.1:23533886-23543886 GCF_034702125.1 Engraulis encrasicolus | reverse complement strand
TAGTGACTGACCATGCTGCTCACACATACATAAACACACTCTTACAGTACACATGCATCCTTGTAGCCCACATACTACATACACCCACCCACACACACACACATACTAGGAAACATGTAACATCATATCATCGTTTCACACACCATCACTCCTAATTTGTCTTATTATTCTATTCTATTCTATTTTTATCCTACCTTTTTGTCTAGATGTTAAATGTTCAATGTTAAATGTTCACTTGTATTTGTTATTTATCACTGATTGTTACCAGTCCATCACTGTTAGCTGCCCTGTCTTTGCACTTTATGTCAATCTGTAAAATGTCAGTCCTGTGTATGTCTATGTCTTGGCATGGTAAAGAGCAGTGGTTCTTAACCTGGGGTGCGGGCACCCTATGGGTGTGCACCAGAGATTTTAAGGGGTGCGCGGAATTTTGTTTGTGTTGAGGTTGTGACCAAAATTCTGCTTCTAAACATTATAATTAGGCCAAATCAAGACCAAATTAAAATGTGTTTTGGTCCCCATATAAAGTCATTAAAGTATTGATTAATGTCTAAAGCTAAAATTATTGTAATGAATCACTCAAATCATTTTTTAGTGCGTATACACGCATAGAAGCTTAGGTTGGGAGTGCGCGGCTTGTCTTGGGCACAGGTTAGGGGGTGCTTCAAGAAAAAAGGTTAAGAACCACTGGTATAGAGGAGAGAAAGGTAATTTCATTTCCCTTGTATGACTTGTGCATATGAAGAAAGTGACAATGAAAGCTGACTTGACTTGACGTTTTCCTGTGGTCCCCTCGGCAGGTGTTCTACTACTCCACAGCCATCTTTGAGAAGGCAGGAGTGTCACAGCCCGTCTACGCCACCATCGGAGCAGGAGTGGTGAACACAGCATTCACCGTCGTCTCGGTATGCACACCAATTTACACTCAATCCATCTCCGACGATCTGTCTCTTTCATTCTCTCTCTCTCTCACTCTCTCTCTCTCTCTCTCTCTCTCTCTCCTTCTCTCTCTCGCTGCCCCTTTTTCTTGTGTGTGTGTGTGTGTGTGTGTGTGTGTGTGTGTGTGTGTGTGTGTGTGTGTGTGTGTGTGTGTGTGTGTGTGTGTGTGTGTGTGTGTGTGTGTGTGCGATCATCTGGCCTTGAAGTGTAGACCCACACTGATGGTTGCTTGTTGTAGAAAGTGAGAGCAGTGAGTTGTGTATAGACCAATTTACACTTGTGCATTCACACCTGACCTGTTTCATCCCTTTGTTCATCTCATCAATGTGCTTTTCCCACCTTTCTGTTCTCGTATTTTCCTCCCTTCTCTCCCTTTCTCTTCTGTTTATGTCTGTTTGGATTTCACTCCTCTTTCATCACTTTTTAAATTCCTCTCCTTCTCCTGTCTCGGTCTTCTCTCCTTCTTTGTTCATCCTCTCCTCTCCTTGCCCCATTATCTCCCCCTCTTTGGCCTATCTCTTCCATCCCTTCACCCCCATCCTCTCTCCTTTACTTTCTGTGTCTATCTCTATGTCTGTCTGTCTTTCTCTCCGTGTGTCTGTTTTTCTCTCTGCATATCTGTCTGACTCTCTCTCCCTCGTCCGCTCCCTCTCTCCCTCTCTCCATCTCTGTGTCTTTCTGTCGCTCTCTCCACCTCTCTCTCTCTCTCTCTCTCTCTCTCTCTCTCTCCCTCTCTCCATCTCTGTGTCTTTCTGTCGCTCTCTCCACCTCTCTCTCTCTCTCTCTCTCTCTCTCTCTCTCTCTCTAGTTGTTTGTGGTGGAGCGTGCTGGTCGCCGGTCGCTGCATCTGACAGGTCTGATGGGAATGGCCGTGGCTGCTGTTCTCATGACCGTCGCCATGGCTCTGCTGGTGAGTGTTTGTGTGTGTGTGCTTGCGTGTGTGTGTGTGTGTTTGTGTGTGTGTGCGTGCGTGCGTGTGCATGCATGTGTGTGCATGCGTGTGTGTGTGTGTGTGTGTGTGTGTGTGTGTGTGTGTGTGTGTGTGTGTGTGTGTGTGTCTGTGTGTATGTGAGAGAGAGAGTCTGTCTGTGTCTTGTGTGTGTATGTGTGTGTGTGTGTGTGTGCGTGTGCGTGTCTGTGTGCGCGCGGGCGCGTGTGTGTGTGTGTGTGTGTGTGTGTGTGTGTGTGTGTGTGTGTGTGTGTGTGTGTGTGTGTGTGTGTGTGTGTGTGTGTGTGTGTGTGTGTGTGTGATGTTTGTAACCGTCTGAGGAATACAGATGTTACACCATCAAAACATGTCCGGTAAAGGGAAAAAAAATGTTCACATGTCTAACTCAAACAAAAGCTAATGACTTGAGTACTTCTCAGTTGCGTTTTACTCACTCCGTTTCTTCCTGTCTGCTCCGCTCTGCTTTTTACAGGAAACGTTGCCGTGGATGTCGTACGTGAGCATCGTGGCCATCTTTGCCTTTGTGGCGTTCTTCGAGATCGGGCCGGGGCCCATCCCCTGGTTCATCGTGGCCGAGCTCTTCAGCCAGGGGCCCAGGCCCTCCGCCATCGCCGTCGCCGGCTTCTCCAACTGGACGGCCAACTTCATCGTGGGCATGGGCTTCCAGTATGTGGCGGTAAGCGAAAATACAATACCACGCACTGATGATGGCATAAGAGACGAAACGCGTCTGCTTGTGGACATGGTGGTAATCTATAAATAAATAATGAGACGTAGCCTGTGAGTGCAGATTTTTCTTCTTTAAGTTGATACCTTTTATCGTGCACCCAAAGTCATTCATTTTTTCCCAGAAGTTGAGCGCACCCTCTGACAAACTTGAAGTGAAAATACAACCCCAGTAAACAGTAGGCCGGTGCCATATCATCAGCTGACCCTGCCCTGGTTGGATCAAATTTGTGATGGGTTCTTGTTAGGTTTTTAGTGCTTTCAGTATGTGGCAATAAGTGAAAATACAACCCCAGTGTGCATTTAAACTGAACACAAGAGAACATAAGATTTTGGGAACATAGAGTTATCGGAACATACGTAGAACTGACCCCAAAGTGGCACAAGTGCATCCACAATGTGGCATTACGTATGTGAAGAAAACAGGTGCTGTTCCATCTCCTGTTAGTTACACACACAGAAAAAATACCTGAAAGTGGCACAGATACGAGGTCAACGAGCCGAATCGAGACGAAACGCTGTGGAAATGAGGGAGCGGCATGCAATGGCGCAGCCGTAATGGGCGGTAATGGAAAATGAGTTGAGAGGGTACACTTAGTAAGGGGAACACACAGTGAGAGGAACTGTACAATCCCATCTGTAGTGCGTCCATCACTCTGCACAGCGTAAGTAGATGGAACATTGGCAAGGTCATGTGGTGCATTTTTTTAATTTAAAAGCACAAATGGATTTCGTCTCGTATTGGAAGTTAGAAATGTCATGGAGGTCACCGTGTCGTATTGAAAGTTAGATATGTAGGTAATTGAGGTTGCTGTAAAGTGGATAATGATGATGAATGTGTATTAGTGAGCAGCTGGTGGTTAGATTTTAATGAAATTGAACATAGGGCTGCACGATTATGGAAAAAAACATAATCACGATTATTTGGGTCAAAGTCGTAATCGCAATTATTAATCACGATTATTGATTTTTGGCTGAATTTTAAAAATATATATATATATACATATATATATACTGTATAACAAAATGAAATATAACTAAGAATGAATTATATACAGGATGAGCAAAATAAAATGAATTGTAATACTTGTAATACATGTAAAAGGATTTCTGGCCAGAAACACCAGCCTTTCAGTATGTTTGGCTTCAAGGATGCTCTCGATGGTAGGTCACTATTGCCACGATTAAATCCCGATTGAAATCCCGATTTCGATATCACGATTTTCGATTATTTTCGATTAATTGTGCAGCCCTACTAGGCAGGCTGTAACTTATTTATATTGTTGTTATTAGCATCTCCTCTAAAGGGGTTTTGTTTTAAACTCCGTTGATTGGTGTGATGGTTGGTTTGGTTTGTTAACAGCCCAAAACTCCAAAAGCAGTCAAGGGTGAAATGAAACTGCGTTTGTGGAGGTTTATTGGTGAAGGCTTATTGTTTTTGTTTTTATGACACCGCTGATGACTATTATACTGTTTTTTTATTATTTTTATTATAACATTCTCTTGTCCATAGTAAAACTTCTGTAGCCTGCATTATTGAAACTCTTTTTTGTGTCGATAAAACCTTTGTGCTGTTACTGTTGTATGTTTTTGCATGTTATTAAAACACTTAATCTTTGTCTCTCAATAAAAGCTATGTGCTTCGGGTGCGGCTCGTATTAGTTAGCCTTGCTGTGTGTGGATTGAAGCAATTTGTGCTTTTCTCTAAAGAACCATGACATCTGTACAATGTTGTTTTTAAAATGTATGCTGTTATTATAGTTTATCATGCTCTGTATTCAAACTCTTTGTCTATTCCTCGCAGTCCACATTATTGAAATGCTCCTCTTCTTTCTCAACAGAACCTGTGTAGCCCATAGAGTTGAAACTCTCTTCCTAGCTTTTGTTCTCCATAGAACCTGTGCAGTCTATACCTGTTCATTCTGTGGTCTATGTTATTTACATAAACTCATCATCTTCTGCTTCCAATAGGATCTGTGTGCTCTGTACAGTATGTGTTCATCATGTGGTCTATGTTATTTACATAAACTCTTCATCTTCTCCCTCCACTCCAATAGGATCTGTGTGGTCCGTACGTCTTCATCATCTTCACAGTGCTGCTTCTGGGCTTCTTCGTCTTCACCTACTTCAAGGTGCCCGAGACCAAGGGCAAAACCTTCGACGAGATCGCCGCCGGCTTCCGACAAGGCTCCGGCACCGACAAGTACGCCGCCGACGACTTCAACACCCTGGGCGCCGACTCCCAGTTCTAGACGCCGCAGCGCACCATACCACCACCATCTGTCATCGGCGCGTCGTGTGTGTTCTGTATGTATCAGTGATGGGCAAGATAGTTTCCGGAGCTACAATCCAGTGCCACAGATTCCAAAAGACCTGCTTCTCTTGTCAGAATTCCTCATCTGCACAAGTTAAAACCAGGTATTTTTGGGGTATGTGTGGCATTGGATTGTAGTTTATGAGTTCAGTTTGCCCTTCACCGGTATCTGTGTGGGAGGAGGGGTGGGTGGTGGGGATGGGATGGAGG
This sequence comes from Engraulis encrasicolus, assembly GCF_034702125.1. Taxonomy (NCBI): domain Eukaryota; kingdom Metazoa; phylum Chordata; class Actinopteri; order Clupeiformes; family Engraulidae; genus Engraulis; species Engraulis encrasicolus. The sequence goes on along the minus strand of NC_085866.1, from coordinate 23,538,748 downwards.
TTGTGGTTTTGGGATAGGGTTGGGTGTTTTTTTATGGCTTCTGTATCCTAACCTCGTAACCACCCAAAGCACCAACCAACCAACCATCCTATCACCAACCACCAACCAACCCCCTCAACCAATCACCACCAAGCAGGGCCCTCAAGCTATGACTCACCTCACCTGCTTCCTCCCCCCAAGCATTCAGCCAGCCAGCTCTCTTCAACACAGGTCATCCGCTCAACAGAGGTCATCGCATAACTATGAGGACTAGAGACTAGAGACTTTAAATATATATATATATATATATAGAGAGAGAGAGAGGCAAGGAGGAAGCTTGCCCCCCACAGGGCTTGGCTGAGAAAGTCTGCATGTGTGTGTGTGTGTGTGTGTGTGTGTGTGTGTGTGTGTGTGTGTGTGTGTGTGTGTGTGTGTGTGTGTGTGTGTGTGTGTGTGTGTGTGTGTGTGTGTCTGTGTCTGTGTGTCTGTGTGTGTGTGTTTGTGGGTAGGTGTATTTCTGATGAGGAAGTGGGGAGTGTAAAAACCCAAGACTGCTGTCTCCAGTAGCGTCTGCTGCTTCAGCCTGAGGGGACGTATTGGGTGTAGAGGGCTGTAGAATACAGTATTACTTTTATGAAGGGCGTCTTTATTTCTTTTGTTTGGATTTGATTTCTTTTTTTTCTTTTTTTCCCCCTCACATTGCCGTAGCAAGGCATTCTATCATGTGGTTTTATTTCTTTTTGAACTCTGCCTCCATCTCTCTCTCTCTCTCTCTCTTTCTCTCTCTCTCACTCTCTCTCTCTCTCTCTCCCTCTCAGCACAGGAGTTTTTGTCTGTCTATTCTGGCGTTTTATTTATGCACTAGTCTAGCCCCTTTTCTGAGTTTCTTTGTCCAGTATTCTCCCCCTTTGCAGATGTATTTTTATATAAAGCAAACCATGCTGATGTCTACATAGCTACGGTTATATATTTATACACACAGTATTATAAACATGACTACCTGGGTCGGTCGAGAATTGATGTCAGGGTAAAATCCATGTTATTTGAAAATGTTTCACTGGAAAGGTCTTCGTAAAAATCAGCCATAAATACGTATGTCCAAATTAGACATTTACGTGCAGGATATATATTTTGTGATGATGAAATGAATAGAGAACCACTGTTCAGGCTTGAGTCTATCTGTCTAGTATTTTTCTAACATTTGTAGAGATGTCTGTTCATTTGACTTAAAATGTGTGTTTTGTTTTATTTTTTTTGTTTTGTTCTGTTTTGTTTCGTTTCTTTCATTGTTACTAGACAATCACAAGCTAGTTTTGTTACTTGTGTGATATTTTTCCGTACCATGTTTACTTTAAGCCCAGATGAAGATGAGGATAATATATGAAATGGACCCTATGTTACTCTATTAGCGAGTTGAGTTGTTATGGGAATTCGTGGAATTGGGCCTAGCAGCAGAGAGGCTGAATGCAGTTGTGGCATAAGGCTACCCTCATTCACTCCACAGATACTGTAGCACAGTGGTTCCCAAACATTTTCAGCGGGGACCCCCTTTTGGACTTGAAAATATTTTCGCGAAAATCGAGCAATATTAAAGGACACAAAAATTGAATTTTGCAATAGGCATTTTTTTTTGTCCATTAATATTGCTAGATTTTCCATTCATAGTTTGTCCGCTAATATTGATTGAAATCCACCAGACAGCAAATACATCTATTAACCTGATACAATGGAATACAAGTCCCTTTTGTCCGCGACACCCCTTCAGTACCTCCGCGACCCCCCTTTAGTACCTCCGCGACCTGCAGTTTGGGAACCACTGCTATAGCGCATGTTAACATATTGTTTGCATATGCACTTAACGCACTGTATCCTGTGCAACGATAAGCAGTAAGTAGTATTTCATTACAGTTGTGTATATAAATTTAATAACCAGTAATAAGCAAATTATCGACAAAAGTGACATTACGACAACCGTTAAGTTGTTGGGAAAACAAACGATGAACTCTGCTCACAAAAGTCATTATCGTAAAAAGAACTCATTTATCATAAGACAAAAAGCAATTATGATATTTTGCGCACAATCGCGTTGCGCGTGTGGAGATTTTCAGGTGCATCACCCGAAATGGACCAAGGTTAATACAAACTGCTTCACACCAGTTTTACTTCTTGTAGTAGTGCGTCACATTTACTGTAGATATCAAGCATAATATATTGGAGATCTGATTATTATATCTTTTTAATCCCAATGTAAATGGTTATCTCATCGTTGACATGTTAATGATTTATTTATTGATCTTTAACATTTTTTTTAGATTTTCATCACCAACCAATTGCGTGTATACTGTATGTGCTTACACTGTGCATAATATGCATTTTGAATGGTGTTTGTGTGTGTGTGTGTGTGTGTGTGTGTGTGTGTGTGTGTGTGTGTGTGTGTGTGTGTGTGTGTGTGTGTGTGTGTGTGTGTGTGTGTGTGTGTGTGTGTGTGTGTGTGTGTGTGTGTGTGTGTGCGTGCACATGTGTGTGTGTGTTTACTGTATGTGTATTGTTATTTGTCACTCACTGTTCTCTGTGTGTCTTTGTCCAGATGTGTTTGTCTGACGGGTCATGGATCACTAAAGAAGAGCACTGTGGTAGACAGGGCTGATAGACTGACAGGCAGGAGTATTGTTATGTATGTTAAGGAGTAATGTTATGCTATGGATTAATGTTATGCTAATGGAGTAATGTTATGCCTTGTTCACACCAAGAGCGACCTACGCTAACTTATCGACGGATGTCATTATTTCTCTATGGAGGGCACACGACCAGCGCTACCAGAGTGAATTCGCCCAGGAGCGAAGCGAACTGAGCGACCAGAACGAATTTTAGCGATAAAAAGTCAGCTAATCTTATGGTAATGAGCTACTGTATGACGCGGTTCGGCGAAATCCAATTGGAACGTTCATATCTCCCAATGTCCTATCTGTCAAGCCAGAGACGTTATGTGATTAGCTAAATCAAACATGTCAATGCTGCGTTCAGAGCGAATGCAGCGAATTCAAGGCGAAACTTCCTCCGCTACCAGGCAGCGTAGGTCGCTCTTGGTGTGGACAAGGCATTATGCTATGGAGTAATGTTATGCTATGGAGTAATGTTATGCTATATGGAGTAATGTTATGCTACTGTGCGCTGCTGACCATCTCAGACTGTGGCTCCATCCCAAATGTTCACGTCCTCACTACTCAGAGCACTGCTTCTCTAGAGAGTATTTTAAGTCTTGAATTAACAATGCCAAATCTACTGTATGGGGATGCTACACAATGTGACTCTGGCTCTGTGTAGAGCACTGTGTGGCAAGTAATAGTGCCCTACGAAGCAAAAACGTAGGAACTGCATTGGTGTTGAAAATGAGTTACTATGATTTTAATGACAGTATATCAAAATTTTAAGTTGAATAAAATGATTGATCTGCAGAAAAATGTGGTAATATAACGTGGGAAAACTGCCACATGCCAACAATATACCCAAACTACTTTTGAAGTAATTTCACTCAGCGTGATGCTCTACCTCTTTGCATTTTGAAGGGCAGAATACAATATGAGTCATGTCCTATGGAGAGCAATGCGTAGGACACGAAGAACAATGCGACTCACACCTTATGCAGTACAGCATGTAGGCATCAAAACAACTTAGCCCAACGCCCAATGGAGAACACTAATTTGTGATCAAGTGGGCATTTGGGACGTGCTCTCTGGAGAACACTATGTAGTGATCAAGTGGGCATTTGGGACGCGCCCTGTGACTGTTCTTGGCATGTAAAGTTGAGAGGAGTTATCTCAGCAGTCTGATAGGTCCATTTGAGACGCTGCAAGGACAAAGTACTGTAATAGGGGTGTTATCTATCGTTCATCACAGACATACGTATGTACGTATATGACGTACGAGAGAGGAACAACTCAGTCAACACATTCAAACATTTAAAAAGTGGGGGGGATATAGCTTGAAATGGGCTTCCGGGAGAGAGGTTATATTTTATCTTGTAAAACAAATGTGCCAAGACATACTGCTGTCCTGACAGTTATCATTCTTTTGTAAGTTCAATGTAAGATACATAGCAATTACACTAAATAAAAACAAATATCTATATATATACATTAGTCTTTGGTGTGCGTGTCTTTATGGCTCTTTGTGGCTGTGGTATGTGTGTGTGTGTGCATGTGCATGTGTGCATGCCCGCAGGTTTGTGTGTGTGTGTGTGTGTGTGTGTGTGTGTGTGTGTGTGCGTGCACGCATGCAGGTATGTGTGTGGAGGTGTATGCGATTGCACTGAAGAGCAATAATATTTGCTGCCAACAGAGTGCAGCATTTGCCTTTGAACAGCGGCTTCTAGCTTTCACAGTGGACTATGTGCATTCCCACAGTCAATCTAAAGCCAAACTGTACACATCAATCCAACATCAAATATGCCAGAAAAAAATACAGTATGTGTTAATTCTTAAACATTTGCATTCGTTTAAACGAACAATGAAACATTTGTCTGTGCCCAAGTATTTTGTACAAAATTTTTTTTTGAATCATTGTATGCTATTAAATACACCTGAACACACACACACACACACATGCACACATACTCACACACACACACACACACACACACACACACACACACACACACACACACACACACACACACACACACACACACACACACACACACACACACACACACACACACACACACACACATGTGCACACACACTTACAGGGATATGTCCTCTTTGCCTCACTATCCTTCCTCCGCTCAAACTGGCACTGGTCTTCAGCGCATTCACCAACATGCATGCACGCACGCAAACACACAGCTCTCCTAAAGGTGTCCATTTTGCCATTACCTCTCTGGC
>NC_085866.1:23516386-23528886 GCF_034702125.1 Engraulis encrasicolus | reverse complement strand
AATCAATCAGAGATGCAGTGCAGAGCAGGGCCGGTGGGACGGGGATGATCTGTGGAGATGGGCTGCTTTGTCGAGATTAGATACCAATAAGCAGAGGCGGAACAATTGCACACAGGGCCCCAGGGCAAAACAATGATAGGGCCCCCATACAGCCTGTCAAGGTCATAATAGGGCCCTCAAAACCAATACAGGAAGGCCCTGGGCCGAGTGGCAAATGTACTGCTTGCTTCCCGCCCCCCTCCTTATAGCTCCGCCCCTTCAGATAGGCTATTACGTAAGGGTTAACGTTCGGCGAGAAGGTCGCTACCGTGGAATAGCAGCACGACAGAGAGAATCTTTAGACCCCGACGCGGAGCGGAGGGGTCTTGTTCTCTCTGAAGTGCTGCTATTCCACAAAGCGACCGACTCGCCGAAAGTTAACCCGCTTATTATATGGATATACTTAAATGATTCACACATGGCGGGGACATTTCTTTAGACCTATTTAATGTTAAGATTGTTGCTGCGCAAAACAAAACAGTGCCGATGTGGAACACCGCTAGGCAACAGCTGGCTAGCCAGGACAACAGGTGTTGTCTATCACAGCAGCTGATTAGAGTGACAAAAGACCGGACCCCCTGCGGAGTGATATGAAACATTCGCTTTAGCCACTGACTTGTATACAAGCCAGTGGCTTTAGCAGTGAACGTCTTGTTGCCATCAGGACAACGGGTGCTGTCTATCACAGCAGCTGATTAGAGTCTTGTTGAAAAGTCGCTTTAGCAGTGAAAAGTCTTGTTGCCATTGACAGCGGTCTGTTATAGACCAACCCGTCCGTTATCGAAAAATAACAGACGTCCGAACGTTGGGGAGCCCCGTTGAAATGAATGGAGCATTCGACAGATGACGTCACAACCATATAATAAAGTAACATAAACCAAACTCAAGCCCACAAGGGGCACAACTGTAGTCCGTTTTCATGGCTTTTTGGGGACTCAGGAGGAAGTGTTGTTGCTAAGTTAGCAACTTACCTGTGGTTGCAAATGCAGTTTCCCATTGACAACCTACTAAGTTGGTAGCGGGTTAGTGACGATGCCTTTGAGAAATGGGGGTTCTGCTCAACAGGTAGCTCATATCAACACAACACCAAACGACCAAAGAAAAGAAAAAGAAAAAACCTCTCAAACATACTGTATGTGTTTTCTTTTTTTCATATTTTTTTACGGGCTTTTTATGCCTTTATTTGACAGGACAGTCGAAGATGGTGACAGGAAGCAAATGGGACAGAGGGACAGGGGAGGATCGCAAAATGACCCCGGCAGGACTCGAACTGGGGTCCCCGTGGGTGGGCATGAAAGCCTAAATGAAAGCCTAATAGCGCGCTGCACCACAGCGCTCCCTATACTGTATATGTTTTAAGTAACGGCTCAGTAGCTCAGCTCAACGTAGGGTAGCTCATCCTGATGAGGCAGTAGGATGACCTTCCCCTGCCCTTCATGTTTTCCTTGTATTCCTCTTGGCCTGCTCCAATCTTTTGCTGTCTTTCCAGTGGGTTCCAATCATGCAACTGCATTGGCCAAGACAGGCATAGGCACAGAGGAGCACACACCTGCACACACGCAGGTGCGACTTCATTTGACAGGACAATTTGAGAGGTGGACAGGAAGAGAATGGAGAGAGAGATGGGGAGGGGTCGGCAAATGACCCGGGCCGGAAACCGAACCCGGGTCGGCCGCATGGCAGACGAGTGCAATTCCAGTTGGCCACGGCAGGGCCCACACAGCCCAACCTTAATATCTTTCTGGGGCCCTTGTGGGGCCCTTCCTATCTGTATGGGGTCCTCCCATTCATATTAACCCTAACAATAGCTAAAAAATTATAAACTGTGCCTAAACCAAAACAATCCCTCACCCTAACCTGTCAGTGAGGAAATGCTTTTTTTTAACCAGTAACAACAATATACCCATAAGACAGATGTTTACATGCCTGCACACCTCTGACTACTACGGTAGGTCTTTAAAAAAAAAAAGTAATCCCTCAGCTTTTCTACTCAGTCGGGGTGATTGAGGGAGAGAGGGAGCGGGGGAGAGAGGGAGGCAGATTCCCCTTATGAAAAATACATGAGGCAGACAGACTGTGTTTACTCCTCCGTCTCCCGAATACAGTTAGCTGAGGCTGCAGAGGACATGGAGAACATGCCACTTGAACAAGAAACAGGAGTCTGGAGGCTACAATACGCCAACTGAACTGAACTGAAACTGAAACTGACCCCAAATAAAGATTTTTTCCCCCCTCTTCTGTTTTCCTTCCTCTCCTTTCTGCTGTTGCATTTCTTGGACATGTTACCACTACTACATACCAATATTTTTTTTAATTTTTAAAATAGATTTTTGTGTGTGTCCCAAATACAGTAGCCAAGCCCGGAAAGGACATGGGGAATATATGAGGCACCAGAAACTGGAAGCTTTCTCGAAACAACCAAAAAACAATAACGTTGTGGGGTGGTAGCAGTGTAATGGCTAGCTAACGTTTCATATGGGTGGTGGCCTAAAAGTTCAAGGAACGTTAGCCTTTGTTTGGTTTTTAGCTGTAACCAGAGCTGTAACCAAACTTGTAGGATGTCTTACCACTAATTGGCACCACTGTTTTCTAAACAGACGTTTTTGGTCTCCCAAATGCAGTAGCCAAGCCAGGGGTGCATTTCTCAAAACCGTAGTTGCTAACTATATGTTAGCTACTTTGCTGTTTACAATGCAATTTCCCATCGACAACTACCCAAGTTGCTAACTAGCTGACAAGTATGCTTTCGAGAAACGCACCCCTGGATAGGACATGGAACATACTTATGTAAGGACCCAAAAACTGGAGGTAGCTGGAAGAAGCTGCACCCTGAAGCTGCCCCCAAATATTTCTTCCTTCCTCTACTGCTGTTGGTTATCGTAAATGGCTCCACTGTTTTGGTCGAAGCTGTAGAGCACATGGAGCATTGTGAAGAATAAGGAACTAAAAACGTGTGTCTGGAAACTGGACAAAGCACCCTGAAGCTGAACCCAAATAAAGGAAATGTTTTACTTCCTTGTTTTCTTTTCTGTCTATTTAGCTGCTGCATTCGGACGTGCTACCACAAAATGGCTCCACTGCTGTTTCTTTTACGTTTTTTTTTTCTCCACAAATGCTGTAGCCAAAAAATAGGACATAGAGCATAAAGCCATTTCTGTGGTTTGTGCTACATTGCTCAGTTTTTTTTTCCGTTTAGGGAGAATGTATGCAGTTAGCCTAACCCTAACCCTAACCCTAACCCTAACCCTACGGCACATCTGGTGTCTGAATAGCGGTATGTCTGAATAGCGCTTGCCCCCCGGAGGAAGCACCCTAAGGCTGATCCCAAATAAAGGAAGTGTTGGTTTTATCCTCTGTGCTCTATCCTCTCCATTCTGCTGTTGCATTTGAGGGAAGTGTTACCACTAAAAGGCTCCAAGCGGATGATTTGGTCTTCCAAATGCAGTAGCCAAGGCTGGAGAGAGAAACCGGAGAAAGTGGTAGCTGGAAGCTACACTAGAAGAAGCACCCTCAAATCTGACCCCCAAAGGAAATATCTTCCTCAATTTTCGTTCTTTCCCCTCCTGTATTTCTTCACCCCTTTCTCCATTTTGTTCTGTTCTGCTGCGTCTGTAGGATATGTTACCACTAAGTGGATATAATCTTCTTTTCACTCGTTTATTTTGGAGGGGGTGGAAAGGGAAGAAATGGGAGTAAAAAAATGGGGGTGTTTTTGCCGAGAGGGAAGAGACTCTCCTTCACCTCTGTCTCCAACCATATTATTACTTCTCTTGTAATCACAGGATGCTGTGTTTTGGAGCAAGGTGGCAACCTCTATTTTTGTTTTGTTTTACACCAAAAAGCCAGCGACTGCATGTAGTATACTGTAGAAAGCAGCGACTTGACAACCAATTTGCTGGGCTAAGGAAAGATGGTCTTTGTTTTGTGCTTCGTATGTCTCCAGCTCCTTCTTGCTCCGGCTTTGTTCATCTGTCCACCCTCAAGGCAACATCACGTTTGAGTCATGAGGGGAGATTTTGCAAAACAAACAAAGGAAAGAAAAAGAAAAAAAAAACATTCTTTTTTCCCCAGACCATCATTAAGGCCTATGAGTCACCTCAGCATCAGTGCTGTCTGTGCAATTCTCTTATCTTCTCTTCTCTCATCTTCTCTTCTCTTCTCTCATCTTCTCTTCTCTTCTCTTCTCTTCTCTTCTCTTCTCTTCTCTTCTCTTCTCTTCTCTTCTCTTCTCTTCTCTTCTCTTCTCTCTTTGCCTTTGTCTTCCCTCCTTGCAGTGTTCTCTATCCTCCCTTCTTTATTACATTCTCTTTCCCTGTCCTCCCACATCTCCTGATGTTTTTTTCCTCCCTCTGCTCCTCCTTTTTTAATCTACCTCCGCACCCCTCTCCCTCTCTCTGTGTAGTGGATTGGGCAGGGCAAGGTTATCAAGGCTCTCTCGAGGGCGAAGGCAGAGGACAGGCCCTCTCTCCAAGCAAATCAGACATCATAGCTGATATTCAAAGGAGGTGTGTGTGTGTGTGTGTGTGTGTGTGTGTGTGTGTGTGTGTGTGTGTGTGTGTGTGTGTGTGTGTGTGTGTGTGTGTCGGTGTGTGTGTTTGTGTGTGTGTGTGTGTATGTGTGTGAGAGAGAGAGAGACAGAGAGAGCGAGAGAGCGAGCGAGAGAGAGAGAGAGAGAGAGAGAGAGAGAGAGAGAGAGAGAGAGAGATGAGGAGGGGGGTTTCGGCTCTGTCAGCCTCTGACTACAGCCCCTATCCTCCAGGGGGTTTCAGGTGGTGATGGGGGCTGCCCTCTGTGATGTTCTGCATTGACCCGCTAACAATCAGTAGGGGGAAAGAGGGGATTCAGTCAGATCTCTTTTTTCAATTCTCTTGTCGATGGAGGGCTAAGGGTGGAGAGTGGATGGAGGAGGGACACAACACATCCCAACTCGATTTCAATTTCAATTTCTGACTACCTTTGATCAGATTTTTTGACATTGAGGATATACCTGATTGTTGACTTCAGTATGTGGCCTGAACCTAAACCTTTCCCTAACCCTAAGGGCCAAAACATACCAAGGCGGAACAGAACGGTCGTGGTCTTTCTGCTTAGTTTCGGCCGGTGTGTTTTTCTCTGCCTTTCACACTGACAGCGTCGGCGTGCGAGGCCAGTCCTGTTCAAAACCCTCCCCACAGCCAAAGCTAGTATGCTACTCAATGTATTTTCACAGACGCCGGTAAAAAACGCGGCCATTCCGCGACGCTTTACCGCCCTGGTGTGTAAGACCCCTAACATTGCAGTCCGGCCAAAAGCTGTCAGAAATTGACAAGTTGGGATGATACACTGTAGCGGACGAAGTGTGAAGGATGGAAGGTGTGTAAATGCTCCGTCTATTTTCTGGCTGGAGCCAATACAACCCGTGCTCTCTGGCTGTGTACCAGATGGTAGTGTGTGTAGTGCTGCTCCGCCAGGGGGCGTCGGAGCTACACAAACGCACCGTCTGGTGAGAACCAGGCTAACACATTAGGACTTTGCCATTACAATTTTGGTGACAGCCACTGTTATAACAAATGATCCACGCAAATGCATTAAATGGGGACATATTAGTAGAGCGGCTACAGGAAAAATCGTGCAAATTATGATACAAGCGTAAAATTCGGCAAGTATGTGCTCAAGACCCATGCGATCAAATCTACCCGATTGGCCACTTGAAATGGCGGCCATTTTCCAAGATGGCCGCCAAAAAAACCCCAAAATGGATTTATTGCATAGAATTGACCTAGAAATTTATGATACAAGCATGAAATTCAACATGTATGTGTTTAAGACATATACGATCAAATCTACCTGATTGGCCACTTGAAATGGTGGCCATTTTCCAAGATGGCCGCCAAAAAAGACACCAGAAATTGATTTATTGCATGTAATTGACCTTGAAAATGATGATACAAGTATGAAATTCAACATATATGTGCTCAAGACCAATACGATCAAATCTACCTGATTGGCCACTTCAAATGGCAGCCATTTTCTAAGATGGCCGCCAAAAAGGACCCCAGAAATAGATTTATTGCATAGAATTGACCTAGAAAATGATGATACAGGCATGAAACTCAACATCTATATGCTTAAGACCAATACGGTCAAATCTACCTGATTGGCCACTTGAAATGGTGGCCATTTTCCAAGATGGCCGCCAAAAAAGACCCCAGAAAGTGATTTATTGCATAAAATTGACCTAGAAAAGTATAATACAAGCATGAAATTCAACATGTATGTGCTTAAGACCAAAACGATCAAATCTGTCTGATTTGCCATTTGCAATGGTGGCCATTTTCCAAAATGGCCACCATGAAAAACTCTAAAAATGGATTTGTTGCACAGAATTGAGAAAGGAAATTATGATACAAGCACAGCCAAGAAATGTGGCAGTTATGTACTTAAGACCAACACAATACATTTTAAGTAATTTTCCAGTTTAAATGACTGCGATTTTCCAAGATGGCCGCCAAAATACCATAGAAATGGATTTGTTGCACAGGATTGATCAAGCAAGTTATTATACAAGCATCAATTTTGGCATGAATGTGCAAAAAAAACAATACAATCAAATCTTCCTGACTCGCCACTTGAAATGGGAACCATTTTATAATATGGCCACAAAAAGGCTGAATTTAGCCCAGAGGTGAGCAAAAAAAATGATGATACAAGTATGTAATTTTCTGTGTTTGTGCTTAAGAGCAATAGGCCTATAATCAAATCCACTCATTTGCAACTTGAAAATGTATGGTAGCCATTTTTAAAGATGGCCAATCAAAGAAGGACACTAGAACTTCATTAATTGCAATTAATCTAGCAGATGTGGCCCAAATCAATGTTAACATTCACTGTTTGAATTTCCAATGATTTCATCATAGAAGGAAACACAATCAAGCAAAAAGGCTCACAACTATAGGCTACCGAGGGTAACCCCAGCTCTCTGAGGCATATGAACCAGACATCTCACTATGGGTAAAGCCCACGACCATTTGCCAAAACTTGCGTTCAACCATACCGTCAGGCCAATGAGCTGCACAGCTGGGGATCCCGCCCCCTCGGGGACAAAGCCCAGGTGCGCTGGGCTCTGAGCTTCAATCTGAGGCAACTAACCTTTGAGCTTGTGGGTGAGTGTAGCAATCTAGTGAGATGTCTCGTTCATCTCCCTCAGAGAACCAGAGATACCCTCGGTAACCTATAGTTCTCTTTTTGTCGAAACACTCGACATCCCACTATGGGTATTGAAAAACTCCAGATTGAGTTGACTTTACCTAGAATGCGCAAACAAAAGCTTGGCCGGGGCACAGACCGTTCTCCTGCCGATGCAGAGCTGTTGAAGGCGAAGAGGCAGCGTCCATCAGCAGTGATAAACGTCATGCTCACCCAACGCACAGCCCGAGACGCAACAGCCGCCCAAGGGCCCAGGGTCTTCGTTCCGAACCCGAACAAGAGAGGCTAGGCACCAGGCGCACAAAGGCAGCGTCCGGACATCCAATACCACGGAGAGCACGCAGTGGAGGGAACCCAGGGCACGGAAACCACCCGTCTGGGTGTAACCGATGTGCAGGTGGAGCCCACAGAGGTGTAGCGAGGCCCCCAATACCAAGTGGTATTCCCCAATGGCAAACCAGGCCTTGGCAGAGGGGGGCATTTCCAGCATGTTCAGTACATAACATCCGCAGGTGCAACCGTGCTGGCAGAAAAGACCGTGCTGGCAGAAAAGACACCGGAGAACCTAGTAGCAACCACCACCACAGCGAGCTGGCCAAGCCAGCCCCGGTAGATACCCGTTTGAGGGCACACACTAAGGTTCCCAAAGTCCAAGGGGGACATCAAAGATACACTTCCCCTCGATCATGCATCCTGGTCGAGCAGGGGCCTGCGATACTTCATTGGAGGAGTATGGTCTAGCTAACCACGGTCGCCCTACCCAGGGACAGCACTCCAGGCAGCACAATTGACACTCGCGCTCCTGCTGAACGAATGAGACACACACAGTAAGGGATGACCGACCCAAGGGAGACATGTGTAACCGCGCAAATAGACCAGGCGCAATGCGATTCAAGCGACAGAGTGCAGCAGCAGCAAGCGATACGAGCGATTGAGGAGACTAGAGTATGTCCGTACAGGCAGAAGGCAAAGCATTCAAGCATTCCCATTGGCTGTGGTCACTGACCTCTATACAGTCATTGGCTGTTGCGGCTTGTCGCCGAACCGCGTCATAGAAAGTTGAAAAGATTTCAACTTCAAACTGTCGCGCTCGTCGCGCAAATCGCTCTAGTCTCCAGAATCGCTTTTGTCACGCGACTCAATACAAAGTGAATTACTTCCGTCGCTCGCCTCGCTCAGATCGCCGCTGGTGTATTTCTGTGGTAATTCGTCCTATTAGGAGAGGCGAGGATCCAGGTGGCCTTGACACGATCAGTCTTCTCACCCTCGGGTAGAGGGCGCAACTGACTAGAGAAGTTGCGTTCCACAGAATGTTCCACAGCCTCTGGAAGGAGGCTCTTATCTTTGAATGTTCCAGGCTGACAAGCCAAAGCCATTATGTGATAGCTAAATCAAACATGTCAATGTCAAGTCCAGAGCAAATAAACTAAATTCATGACAATGCTTGTTTCTGGTGTACCTTTTTTTTAACAGCAATATCGAAAGAACCACGAATTGCCGTTATTGACATATTATTACCGCAGTGTCATCGTATTATTAGCATGTCATAACTTTGTGTGTGTGTGTGTGGGGGGTGGGGGGTTGGGGGGGGGGCACTGCCTCCATTGACAATAAATTAAGAACTGGCATTATTAGCATGTCATCACCATGCCATTTGTGTGTCATACTGTAAGTGGCTTATGTGTCATTGCAGAACATTTAATATCTGTATCACTTCATCATCCATGCTAACATATTTAAGGAGAGTGAACAATTATTTTCACAGAATTTGCAATTTGCACATATGAAATTTGCTAATTTCTAGGGTCTTTTTGGCCACCATCTTGGAAAATGGCCAGCATTTTAAGTAGCAAATAAAGTAGACTTGATTGTAGGTCTATTGGTCTTAATCACATACAAGCCGAATTTCATCATAAATTGCTTGGACAATTCTGTGCAATAAATCATTTTCTAGGGTCTTTTAGTTTTTTGGCAGCCATCTTAGAAAATGGCCGCATTTCAAGTGACTAATTGGTAAAATTTAATTGCACTGGTCTTAAGCACATGTGCTTTCATGCTTGTATCATAATTTGCTAGGTCAATTCTATGCAATAAATCAATGTCTGGGGTCTTTTTGGCGGCCATCTTGGAAAATGGCCACCATTTCAAGTGGCCAATCTGGTAGATTTGATCGTATTGATCTTAAGCACATACATGTTGAATTTCATGCTTGTATCATAATTTTCTAGGTCAATTCTATGCAATAAATCAATTTCTGGTGTCTTTTTTGGCAACCATCTTGGAAAATGGCCGCCATTTCAAGTAGCCAATCAGGTAGATTTGATCATATTGGTCTTAAGCACATACATGTTGAATTTCATGCTTGTATCATAATTTTTTAGGTCAATTCTATGCAATAAATCCATTTCTGGGGTCTTTTTTGGCAGCCATCTTGGAAAATGGCCGCCATTTGAAGTGGCCAATCAGGTAGATTTGATCGTTTATGTCTTAAACACATACATGTTGATTTTCATGCTTTTATCATAAATTTCTAGGTCAATTCTATGCAATAAATCCATTTCTGGAGCCCTTTTTGACGGCCATCTTGGAAAATGGCCGCCATTTCAAGTGGCCAATCAGGTAGATTTGATTGTATTGGTCTTAAGCACATACCTGCCAAGTTTCATGCTTGTATCATAATTTGCACGATTCAAGCCAAATTGGCCTTGTAGCCGCTCTACTATATATATATATAGACAGAATAGAGCAGGGGTGTCTAACTAATTTTCTGCTTCATTTTTCGGAATCACATTGCTAGTCAATTCTCGATCTCAAGGTGGATGTCAGTGGGTATATGAACCCCTTTGCACAGAGCCCATGTTATAACCTTACTGTCACCAAAATTGTAATGGTTATGTCTTAATCTGTTGGCTTTCGGTAATGTCAAAGCAATGTTGTTATGATGTAGTTGAGTGTTTTCAGCACATAGTGAATCCACCGTCGCCCCCATCTGCACAAAGAGTGAGTGAAAAGTATCGAAAAAAATCTGAAATCTCAGACACCTCTTATGGGTTAGAGATTTACTTTTTTGACATTGTACGTTTCTTTTTCCCTCAACATGTCTGGGGGCAGTATTAAACCATCTGGTGCACCGCATCCGGCCCCTGGGCCTCATCTTTGACACCCCTGGAATTAGGGGTGTAAATAATAATTGAAATGTATCTATGCATCGACGTATCGGCCGGCGATTTAATCAAATTGCATCGTATTGAGGGGCATTCTTAAGTATCGAAAATGATCGAATAGCTGGCCCCTCTCCAATGCCCTAGCTCCATAACAAAATGGTAGTGGAAAAGTAATTGGAAACAATTTAATCGAATCGCATTGTATCGTGGGGAATTCTTAAGTATCGAAAAATATCGAATCCCTGCTTTCAGAAATCGTATCGTAATGGAGGCTTACACCCCTACCTGGAATAGAGGTTGGAGGATTTTACTGATTATGGCCATCCAATAATCACCTCAACAACACACCATCCTCACATCTCCACAGCTCACATCCCACCACACACCACCAGAGGCTCCTTATCCAAGGCTACTCTTAGTCTAATTACTATTATTAAGATTTAAATGAGTCGCCCGCTGCCCGGGCCGGCAGACAAGAGATATTATTCCGGCGTCAACGGACCACCAGAAACTAAATACCTTCTTCCTTTAGCCTTAAGCCACATGGTTCTCTTCTCCCATCAATATTCGAAGGTAGCTCCACACTCTGCGTTCCTCTAAGTCTCTGCAAGATCTATCTCTAGAGACAGGGGATGCATTTAGCAAAAAGCAGCTGCTGTGTTAAGCAGGGGCCGCTGACTGCTTTGACGTGGGTTCGAGACAAAGTTATATGAAACACACACACACAAACACTCAAAACATAAACTGTATCCAATGGGCCAAACGCACCCAATGTCGTGACAGCCAAGCTAACAGGCTAATATCTCCCATATCTCTGCGCAAATGCATTAAAGGGGCAGTGGTGTAGTCTACGTAGAACGCAGGTATACGGAGTATACCCACTTCTAAATTTTAGGGATTTCAGTATACCCACTTAAAGTTGATTGATCCATTGCAGGGATTAAAGTTTTCCGTCGCTATGACGGATTTCCGTCAACTGGATTTTCGTTTGGACGGATTTCCGTCCTTATAATTCATGTCAATTAATTTACAATGTTTACTTTCCAACTGAACTCAAATCGAGAGCACTCCTGGTCATGAGAAGTGGAGGAGAGGTCTGTTTGGTGTAAGGATTTAGTTGTACACTCCACCACCGGTGGTGTCATACAACAGATTCACTCAGTAGTTTTGAGTCATCCCCTGTTCTTCCGTGTTCCAAAAAAAAATAAAAATAGGACCTACACGAGCGGTCAACAATTCGGTTGCTGCGCAGCGCGAGAGATTAAAAAAACAAATGGCCAACATTGTTGCTGATGGCAGAAAAGAAAATAAGTGTAATACTATGTCTTTAAAGTGCAATGACAATCATTAAACGAGTTGGACTGGTATTCCGATATGGGCTAATAATGCATATGCAGGGAAAGCAATGCTGGAAGAAGGTAGGACACGTATGTTTCCATTATCATCGCACCTGCCGTGGCGGATAGTTAGAAAAAAAAAGAATAGTTTACTTCGACTGCGCATGATGTCCTTTTCATGAAGGGTTTTCATTTAAGCATTGTGACTTTTACTAACATTACTCATAGGTAGCCCCAACGGGACGGCTATCATTGGCAGCTAGCTAGGATATACCATGCGTAATACCATGCGTTTCATCCTAAAAGTTTATCGCGTTTGACTGGCTACGTGTAGAACTAGCTCTAGTTGTCTTTCTGACAACGGATAATTTACAGTCTCATCTGTAATCATAGTATATTAACTTTGTTGTTGCCGATATATATTTAAGAAATAAGTTAAAAATGGGTTGCATTTTACAGGGGTCACAGAGGCTATCCCTGGCAGAGCTAATATTTTATGCCACGTCTTGTTCTGGGAAGCAGTGTTCTGATGGGTGGACTCATGGTCAATAAATGCCGTTTCGGTGTTTGTTTCACTTTCAAGGCTTGTTGTAGGCTGTGTGATGCTATTTTTGCTATCTGGAATAGTGTGCAGCAACAGTTGTGTGTGTGCTTGTTTTTGAGTGGCTCAACGTCTGTGCCCATCTTCTCGGACTATACGTTATTTGCGCGCTCAGGACTGATAGGTGGGTGATTTGTCCTGATTCGAGTGGAAAGTTGCGCGACAAGCTTGGGA
>NC_085866.1:23501386-23511386 GCF_034702125.1 Engraulis encrasicolus | reverse complement strand
GCAAAGAGGCACTTGAGGAACGATGGGCTGTTGGGGGTTGCCAGGAGAAAGCCATTACTACAAAAATGCAAACATGTTATTTTGCATATGATACACCAAATAGCATAGTGAGAAGCACCAGAATGCCTGTGACAAAGTCATTTGGAAAAATGAGATCAATATGGAACTTTTTTCAGCCACTATTAACAGTACCATTTGGAGAACAGTCAACAGAGCCTATGATGGAAGTTACACCATCCCTTCTGTGAAACATGGTCATGAACCACTGATGTCATGAGGACATTTGAGTTACAAATGCACTATACTTTTGGTCCATACTCGCAGAATGATGAATACATTGCCCTGTGAAAAAATACTGGAGGAAACTTGACACACATCAGCCTTGAAACTGCACATGGTCCATTGTTTGGGCATGCCAACATAACAATATTTCAACACAGAAAGCCAAATCAACCCGTCATTAGCTTCAGAAAGTTTTTTGAGCGACCGTCTCACTCTCCTGATCTTAACATCATTGAGCCATTCAGGGGAAACCTCAAATGTGAGGTTCCAGCAAGACACCAAAACATATTATAGGAAACAACCATTCTGCCAGGAAGAATGTGCTGTTTTGTCATCTGAGAACATTGAGAGCCTTATCCACAACTACCACAAATAATTTAGAGCGGTCCCTGATGTTAAACACGGTCATATTCAGCATCAGAAACTAGGGTATGTAAACTTTTGAACAGGGTAATTTGGGTAGTTGGGTTGTGATCATGCTTTTGAAAGAGTAAACACAGAATATTGCTAATAAATATCTTAAGCCAGTCACTAGCAATGAGTGAAAAAAAAGCTTTTGTGTAATCCTTCATATTTTGGGAGAAATTGCCAAGAAAGCGTATATTCTGCTGGGGTATGTAAACATATGAGCACCATTGGGTACTTTACTGCTGAGGTCCAAACACATGTGCACACACATGTACACACTCACACACACACAGACACACACAGACACACAGACACACACACACACACACACACACACACACACACACACACACACACACACACACACACACACACACACACACACACACACACACACACACACACAGAGACACCTCTTTGCTATTAGGAGGAGGGAGACCCTGTGGGTTTCCTCATCGCTGCCCTCACGGCATCATGGCAGTCAGGTCCAGCTGGCGCAGTGCTGATCTGGTCCAGTTAAAGGGCTTCTCCAGTCAGGTTCAGATGGTTTTGCAGAGGTCCAAACACACGCATGCACATATGCAGGCACACATGCACACACACACCTTCCGTTCTTTCTTCAGTCAGGTCCAGATTATACATTACAGCTGAGGTCCAAACATGGCCTTAGCCACGTATGAGGTAAGGGAGGACACGCACACGCACACGCACACACGCACACGCACACACACACACACACACACACACACACAAACACATGCACCCCCCCCCCCCCCCCCCTCACACACACACACCTCTGCTAACAGGAGGGAGACCCAGTGGGTTTCCCCATCTCTGTCCTCACGGCAGTCAGGTCTAGCTGGCGCAGTACTGCAGAGGTCCAGTTAAAGGGCTGGTTCAGTCGGGTCCCGCTGAGGTCCAAACACACACACGCAGGCACACATGCACACACACACCTTCCTTTCTTTCTTCAGGGAGACCCAGTGGGTGTTCTCATCGCTGTCCTGTCACAGTGCTGCTGTGGTCCAGTTAAAGGGCTGGTTCGGTCGGGTCCAGATGGCGCTGTGCTGCTGTTTTCCATGTAGAGGTTAGTACAGTAGGGTCCAGGTGGTATACAGTACTGCTGTGGTCCAAACACAAACACAGACGTACACGCACAAGTACACACACACACACATACACACACACACACACACACACATTTACAGACACACACACACACACACACACACACACACACACACACACACACACACACACACACACACACACTCACACTCACAAAAACACAAACACACAAACATACACACAGACACCCACACCCACAAACACGCACGCACGCGCGCACACACACACACACACACACACACACACACACACACACACACACACACACACACACACACACACACACACGCACCAAACCTCCAGCAGTCGGCATCCAGCTGGTACTATAATAATAATAATAATAATGCATTTTATTTAAAAGCGCCTTTCAAACCTCTCAAGGACACTGTACAGAGAGAAACAAAAATAAAACAAGACACATTTACAGAATTTTAAACAAAATAAATAAATGAATTAAAAAAATAAATATGAAATAAAATAAAACAGAGTTTAAGAATCATAAAGAATAGGCAATCTGAAACAGATGGGTTTTTAGCCTGGATTTGAACAGGGGCAGAGAGTCAATATTGCGGATGTCAGGGGGAAGGGCATTCCACAGCTGAGGAGGAGAGCAGCTAAAAGCTTTATTACCCATGGTATTAAGACGGGCTGAGGGGACAGAGAGGAGAATGGAGGAAGAGGAACGGAGGGGGCGGGAGGGAACAGCAATGTGAATAAGATTAGATATATAAGGGGGGGGCAAGATTGTGGATAGCCTTGAAGGTGTGCAGAAGTATTTTAAAATGACTTCTATATTTGATAGGGCGCCAGTGGAGATGTTGCAGTGCAGGGGTAATATGGTGACAGGAAGGGGTTTTAGTAATGATGCGGGCAGCTGAGTTCTGGACCAGTTGGAGCTTGTGGAGAGATTTTTGAGGGAGACCAAAGAGGAGAGAATTACAGTAATAAATGCGGGAGGTGACAAGACTGTGTACAAGAATCGAGGTAGAATGGGAAGTGAGAGAGGGGCGGAGACAGTTAATGTTGCGTAGGTGAAAATAAGCAGATCGTGTGATGTTGTTAATGTGGGAGAGGAAGGATAGAGAGCCATCAAGCATGACGCCCAGACTCTTAACTTGAGGGGAGGGGGAGACAGGAGAGTTATCAATTGAGAAGGAAAAACTATCTGCTTTGGATAAGGTGGATTTGGTGCCTACTAGTAGGACTTCAGTTTTGTTACAATTGAGTTTCAAAAAATTGGAGGTGAACCAGGATTTGATTTCAGAGAGACAGGTGGTGAGGGAGGGGGGAGGGAAAACACACACATATAAGTATCCGCACACACAGAGACCGGCGTACACACACACACACGTGCATGTGCACGCATGTACACACACAAACAGACAGACAGACAGACAGACAGACAGACAGACAGACAGACACACACACACACACACACACACACACACACACACACACACACAGTGTTGTTTTCTTTGTCTGCCACCCTGTCTTTCTGTTTTGGCACAAAGCCCCCTGGTGGTGAATCCCTATTCTTTAGCATCCGCACTCCCAGGCTTTGAGCATTCCGTCTCTCAGTCTTGCCTTTCTGACGTGACAAAGTCAAAGTGACAGAGGCCAGGGCTGGTCTGGGGGAGAAATATGGCCCGGGCACTTTCAGCGTAGCCTCTTACTGCAGCAGGGGTCGCCGGCGACCCTATTCACTTGCTGAAAATGCTTAACTACATCATAACAATATTACTATGACATTACAGAGAGCCATAGTGCTGCGCTAAGGGGTTAATTAGCTGCGCAGAACTAAATCACCCTGCACCCTCGTGGGCCCCTATTTTTTTTTTTTACATTTCTGAAAATAGGGGCTCACAAAGGTGCGGGGCCCACCGGGAAATGCCCGCTATGCAAGATGGCCAGTCCAGCCCTGTCTGGTGGTGAATCTCAGTTCTTTAGCATCCCCACTCCCAGGCTTTGGCTTTGAGCATTCCCCCTCTCTCTCTTGCCTTTCTGACGTGACAAAGTCAAAGTGACAGAGGCCTATTTTGCTGTTGCGCTGGGTGCCGGGTGCTGAGGCTGTCTGACTACAGGGCTGATGCCTTCTGACACAGCCAGGCGTGGAGCTGTTAAAGGATTCACACAGGACCCTACCCGTGAACAGAATGGAACCAGAAGTCAAGACACATACAGAGACAAATTCAAACACACACACACACACATACCGGTACACAGATATCATACTCACACAGACACAAACACGCACGCACACGCACACGCACACACACACGCACACACACACACACCACATCTTCTTCTTAACGTATAGGCCTACACACAATGGTGCTGTTACAGTAAACGATTTCCACAGGGTCCGTGAGCAGAATGGAACCAGAAGCGAACCCAGGGGGGAGCTTGCTGAAAAGCTGAAGGAGCTACCTCACAAATAAGCAGCTGAAGACTGGTGAAGAAACACACACACACACACACACACACACACACACACACACACACACACACACACACACACACACACACACACACACACACACACACACACACCTCACATCTCCCAAATCCACACACACAATGGTGCAGCTACAGTAAACGATTCACAGAGGGTCCGTGTACAGAATGGAACCAGACGCTACTGTAGGTTTCTACCTCACAGCTGAGAGATGGTGAAGACATACACACACAATGCAATTACATGCACACTACACTAGATCTCATAAAAAAACAGCCAAGAAAGGAAAAGAAACACACACACACACACACACACACACACACACACACACACACACACACACACACACACACACACACACACACACACACACACACACACACACACACACACACACACACACACACACAGACACACACACACACACACACAACCGAGAATGGATCAGAATGAGACCAGATGCAGCTGGTCCTAACATCACGGAAGCAGCAAACACATACAGACAGAGCTGCAAAAAAGACCATTAAGTCGCCTTCAGTCAGGAAGAAAGGCCATTTCATCTCATGCATTTCACAGTACATTTCACAGTGTTTCAGAAATTCAACACTCAGAGTCAAATTTAACACTTTTTGTAGTTGGTCTTACTCTATAAGTGTTGTTGTTTGTTTGTGTATTTGTTTTCTGACTTATTCTCTCTCTCTCTCTCTCTCTCTCGCTTTGTGTGTGTGTGTGTGTGTGTGTGTGTGTGTGTGTGTGTGCTTGTGTGTGTACTTGTTTTTGTGTGTGTGGAAGAAAAAGAGAGAGAGAGAGAGAGCGAGAGAGAGAGAGAGAGAGAGAGAGAGAGAGAGAGAATGTGTACACAGAACCATTGAAGAGCTATTTTATTTTTTATTTTGAAATGTTGATCCAATGTTAATGAATATTTCAGCCTGTTCCAGTGGAACAAACGTCTCTGACACCCCCCTGCCACCACCATGGCAGACCTACATCTTGCTTAAGTCGGGACATAAAAGACGCTCCCCCACCACAATGAAATATGCATCAGTGGAGCAGTGGCAATCCTTTCTTTCGGAGCCAAGGAACTGGCTGGGAATGGGGAAATTGCAGCCTTGGAGAGGAGAACCGAGTCTCTTACTTGCTCCACCACCATCACACACTGCCACCGCCATCACAACCATCATCACCACATACTGTACAGTAGAATCACGTGCACACACACACACACACACACACACACACACACACACACACACACACACACACACACACACACACACACACACACACACACAAATGCTCCTCCACCACCATCAGCAACCTAATCCTCCATCCTGGGACCAAGTTTCCTGTATTGGGTCTGAATTACAACACAGGACATGTAGCCTGGGAACTCTCATACTGCCTTTAGGTCTACACAATCGTTTCGATCTGAAATGTCATATGTGTCATAATTGCCAAGTATTCTGGCCCCTACGGAATTTACAATAGACAACTCCCCAGACCTAATCTCACTTGTGATTAGGTCTGGTGTTAACCAGGCAACAGCACATGCAGTGCGCAGAGTAATCAAGCTTTTTTATTACATGGCATACAAGTCTCATTTAGGTTTCTGCTTGGCTTTCCTCATTATGCCCCATGTCCAGTGTTGCCAGATTGGGCGGTTAACCACCGGGCATCGGCCATTTGGGATGGCCACCTGTGGGTAAAAATGGGACAAATCGGCCATTTGGCGATTTTTTCTGCAGCTTTATGCCTATAGAAATCAATGCAATTTGTTGAAATTGGGCGGAATTTAGCGCCTCTTGCCGGATTTTGAGCACCTTTTGGGCGGGATTTGATCAGACACATCTGGCAACACTGTCCATGTCCATATTCTTATCACGAAGCCACAAAGGCTGTTGATGAGGAAAGAGAAAAAAAAAACAGACTACAGTGATTTATCTGTGATCTGCATGTGTACATAGCAGTACGTAAATCAAGCAGTGTGCCTCCAGAGTGTCGAAGGGGGTGGTAATGTCCTGTGGTTTTTATCGCAGAGCTTTAAGGTTCCTTCAATCATGCATTTTAAGGTTTTCCATGGAAGGCAAAGAGACGACAGGGATGGGTGTAGGTTTTCTTTTTTTTCTTTTTCTTTTTTTTTCTTATTTAAAGAGTGCGGTGCGGTCTGCTCGCTTGGCATGCTGAATGGTGAGTCGAGCGGACCGAACGCATGATTCAAAGGCAATTAACGCTGGAAGCGCGGAGCACCGTTGGCAAGCGGAAACTTACGTAAGAGAGTGGATCCAAGCAGAGCTGAGCAGAAAACAGAGCAGAGCAGAGATGAGTGGAGCAGAGTGGAGCGCAGGAAAAGAACATGATATGACTATCCATCCTCAGTCAGTCATCATCCTCCACTTCTGGGTTTTATCAAGTATGTTTGATGTTTCTGCTGCCCTGTTCTGTTCTCTTCTGTCTCCCAGCAGCACACACTCGCAGGCACGCCGACAGAGGGGGACAAACAGGTATGTTATCCTGGGCCCAGGGAGATAGGGGGCCCAGAATGGGCCCTTATTACATTCTATGTATTGGGTGGGGGGGTCCTTTCAGAGGACTTTGTCCCAGGCCCAGCAAAAGCTGTCAGCGGACCTGCACACACACAGAACAACACACGACTCCCGTCCCATCCTGGCCCCATGTGGCCGCAATCAAACAGGGCGACTCCCTAATATTTGGCATAGATGCTCTGACCGACCAACCGAAGTAAATCAGCCCCACTTTACGTACCGGGGTCTTTCATTAATGGAAATGATACTCCGCCACCACAAAATTGCTGTCAGAAGCATCCTCCGCCTCTTGCCTGCCATATTTTCCATTTTCCAGGGACATTAGGGCGAGGGAGGAGTATGTAATTACGGAGGAGGGTAGGGTAGCTAGGCCTCTATAGCATGCACAACTCATGCACTTTCAGCCCCCATGTGCATCTCGTTCCAGCCTTTCTCGCTCTCCCTCCCTAACTCCATCTCTCTGTCTCTCTCTTCCTCCCTCGCTATTCTACAGTTAGTTACCTCTGCTCTCTTAGAATCTCTCTCCATCTCTCTTGCTCCCTTCATTCCCACTTTCAATATCTCTCTCTATTCTTCTCTATTCCTCCCTCACTCTTCTACAGTTGGTTACCTCTGTTCCCTGACAACCTCTCTCCATCTCTCTCACTCCATTTCCTCTCCCACTTTAACCCTTTAGCTCCCATAACGGCCGTGAACGTCCGACTGGATCTGTACCATAACGGCCGCGGCCGGCCGGAATATTTTCATATGAAAATACAGCTGAACGGCCGTCATCATGCAGTTTTTCCAGCTTTCAAACACTTTAGCTCAATATTACAGACCCTCCTCGATATACTTTCAGTATAAAAACTATATGTTTATATTATATTATTTCAGTATTTTAGATTTTATTACGAGATGCGCCGCTTTATGCGATTTGGCAATCTGCCTTCAATTCAAATGACGGCCGTCCGAGATTGGATGGCTACAAACACAACCATTCTGTTTCTACAACCAATATACACTAAATATGAAAACTTCCAACCCTCGTCGATCTATTTTCATGGTCAACAGCACATGTGTATGACTATTTAGGCTATTTTTAGATCATGTTGTTTTATTAGGCTTATGAGATGGTGTTCAACTGTGATCAGTTCTGCCATGGTCCTAAATAGCAAACACAACTGTCCAGCCGATGTCTACACGCTACATATTAAAAATGTAAACTGTCTTCGGTGTGTTTTCAAAGTCAAACCATATGTTGGTATCCAACTATCTTAGTTTCCTGGAACAACTTACAGCGACAGCTCTGCGTAACAGCGCATCGTGAAGGAAGCGCAGCATGGAACAATTGGCTACTCATTTTGCGTGTCAGCTTTGGCAAAGCAGTCAAGGACTGTTACTACTCCACGTTGTCCTTCATAAAAATGTGCGCGAAGACGTTGAGTTGAATGCTAACTTCCAATAATAGCCTACCAACGTGGTGTTTGTAGCACTTCAATTCCGGTCAAAGTCGGTGATGCCTGGCGCGTCTTACCTGTGCCAAATTGGGAGGGGAAACTTCCTAGAGCTCCATTCATGTCCTGTCTGCTATCGCGGCCACTTCTACGGTTATCCTTACACGTCTTTGGCATGGTTTAGTTCAAACATTATTAGCTAGTGTAGTCCATTACAGTTATACCGCTTGAAACCGCTTGAAAACAGGACTTTTGGGTGAACGACATTTGTTGTCGTCACATGATCATTGTTCAACTTTGACCCTGGATGGATGGATGGATAGACGGAAGGATAGATAGATAGATGGATAGAGAGATCGATAGATAGATAGATAGATAGGCCTAAATATATAGATATATAAATAGATAGGCCTAGATAATATCGGATTTTATCACATTTTTATCATTTAATCCACATCAAAGGCACTCTATGGGAATACTGAACAATTAATTATCCATAAATGATATACCATTTGAAAGTGTGTTTTCTCTACTTTAATATGAAAGTAACTTGTAATTGACACTTTTCATTTCTTTTCAAGTTATTTGACATTATTTAGAATATGACCAAAATGTCAATTTTTCCTTAGAATTCCTGGTAGGATTCCGGCCTATTCAAAAAAAGTTCTGGTAGCTAAAGGGTTAAATCTCTCTCTCTCTCTCTTTCTCTTTCTCTCTCTCTTTCCAGTGTTGGGATGCAGAGTGGCGCGTCACATCAGAGAGCCAGACTGACGCAACAACTCTTCCCATGGGTAGCCTTTTACGAGGGTGGGGGCTGCAGGGAATCAGAACGGGGGCTTGGAACATGGAACACAGCTGATAGAGGGAAGGTTCCCTCTTCTGTCAAACAGGAAGCCCCTGGAGATGCATGTATGTTAATACAAAGAAGACTTCAAACACACAGCGCTAGCTAGCCTGGGGTGGAAGTGGTGCGTCCGAATCAGTCCCTCCAGGATTTTGCACTGGGATTTTGTGATTTTTGCGGTCAAAATGCCTGATTTTGTGGCAGCATTTTCTCATTTTTTGCAAAGATTTTGCGGCATTTTCTCATTTTTTGCAAAGATTTTGCATCCCTTTCTGGGGTTTTTTGGTAACTGAAAACCACAATCAGTCTAAGCAGGCTTAAGACAAAAGAGAGAGAGATTCAGAAACACACTTCCTATATAATAGAATAATAAAATATTGTCAAAAGCTGTCAGAGCGTCTTATTAGCCAGTGCGTCCAATGTGTAAAAAAAAATCATGGCCGCGACACTCATAAATCTCTGTCGATAGCCTATTTTAGAACGACTTCGGGGGAAAACGGGACAGCGCGTTATGAAAAAATACTTGTGGGTATAGCCTACCACTAGGCCTAATGAAGAGCGTCGCGGGGTACAGTAGCCAGGCTGTATGCAAGCGTTACAATGTCACCTGTTGGAAGACGCGCGCGTCTCTCTCTCTCTCTCTCTCTCTCTCTCTCTTTGCAAGCTGTTGCACATTATTTGCTTGATGCAAAGTTGTGATGGCATACACGCTCTCGTTGACATGGTTGTGTGCATGGTTGCATGGATTCGCAAGACTTTATTGCAATAACACAGTGAAAGCGTGGAAGGGCCGTTCACTTCCTATCTCGGTGTCCTTGACTGAAACAAGTTGCAAAACTCCACACTTCCGAAACCTTTGCGATCGGCACTACAGTGATTGTTATCAGAAGGCTTGTGCCTACGT
>NC_085866.1:23478886-23491386 GCF_034702125.1 Engraulis encrasicolus | reverse complement strand
GAATAAATACACATATTTTGCAATGGCATGCATTTCGAAAAACTCTCCTCTAATAGTCAAGTCATAAATATGATAATAACACATGCACTTACTTTTGGTGTCAAGACAAGATATTTTGCAGAGCCTAAATACATAGATTTCCCACTGGAATCATGCCCTTTATAACAATTTTGTGGATCCCACTGACAAACAAGTCATACACATACATACTGTGTACTCTAAAAATAATTGGGTGAGATGTTATCGTATAAAATATGCAACACAGTCAGAAACATACTAGCATAGTGCTGCTTTGGCAACCGACAGCCTGGCAAGCCCCAGCCTCAGTGACGTGCCCTCCACACCCCTGTCTCTCCTCTTCCATGCCCTCCCTGCCTCCTCTCTTCTCCGTCTGCCTCTCTCCTCTTCCATGCCCTCCCTACGCCTTCTCCTTTCACTCTGCCAATCTTCTTTCTCATGCCCTCTACCTTCTCCCGTCTCCCCTCGCTGCCTCTCTATCCAACATCCCCCCAATCTCTACCCCTTCTCTTCTTGTCAGTTTCCCTCTCCTCTCCCCTCTCCCCTCTCCTCTCCCCTCCCCTCCTCTCCTCTCCTCTCCTCTCCTCTCCTCTCCTCTCCTCTCCTCTCCTCTCCTCTCCTCTCTTCTCTTCTCGTTTCTCCTGCCATCCCTGCCCCCTCTCCTTTCCATCCACCTCTCTACTCTCACTGTTCCCTCCCTGCCCCTCTCTGCCCTCTCTTGCCCTCCACACACCCCTGTCTCTCCTCTCCTGCCCTCCACACACCCTGTCTCTCCTCTCCTGCCCTCCACACACCCCTGTCTCTCCTCTCCTCTGCCCTCACTGCCCCCTCTCGCCTCACTCTGCTGCTTACCTTCCTCGTGCCCTCCCTGCCCCCTCTACTTTCACTGTCTCTCTCTCTCTCTCTCCGCTCCTCTCCTCTCCTCTTCTCTCCTCCCATCTCCTCTCCTGCTCTCTCCTCTCCTCTCTTTTCCTGTCCTATCCTCTCCTGTCATCTGATCGTCTCCCCTCTCATCTCCTCTCCTGTCCTCTCCGCTCCTCTCCTCTCCTGTCCTCTCCTGTCATCTGCTCTGTTCTCCTCTCCTCTCCTTTCCTTTCCTCTCCTCTCCTCTCCTCCTTCCCACTAACTCATCTCCTCTCCTCTCACTCGTCACCTCCTCCCCTTTCACTCTTCACCCCCTTGCCCTCCTCTCCTCCTTCTCTAACTCTCCCTGCCCCCCCTCCTCTCCTTTCTTCTCCTCTCCACTCCTCTCCTCTCCTCTCCTCTCCTCTCCTCCTTCTCTCTCCCCCCCCGCCCCTCTCCTCTCTCCTCTCTTCCCCATTTGTTCTGCAGGCGACCTCTCTGGAGGATGTTCGCTCCGTGGCATCGACCTTAAACAGCCATATACTCCATTATTAAACATAATGGCTTTGGACAGCAACGCAGCGGAGATGTCTGTGACGTGGACGTGGCTTTCTGCCTCCTTAAGCACATTAAGGCATGCGATGGAGGTGCAGTGCAGTGCAGTGAAGTCAACCTTAACACACATACATGTATTCATAGTCGCCCTTTACATGTAGACATGCATTCATTCATTCATGTTACTACTGCTTCATGCACTCATACGAAGGCGCATTTCAGACCTAAAGATAGCTGTCAACATGGCATGGTGATGTATTAGGTGTGTGTGTGTGTGTGTGTGTGTGTGTGTGTGTGTTATATACAGATATGCATTCATTCATGCATTCGTTCATGTTACTACTCCGTCATGCACTCCATCATGACTGTCTACAACATGGTTGTGTGTGTGTGTGTGTGTGTGTGTGTGTGTGTGTGTGTGTGTGTGTGTGTGTGTGTGTGTGTGTGTGTGTGTGTGTGTGTGTGTGTGTGTGTGTGTGTGTGTGTGTGTGTGTGTGTTATACAGATATGCATTCATTCATGCATTCGTTCATGTTACTACTCTGTCATGCCCTCCATCATGACTGTCTACAACGTGTGTGTGTGTGTGTGTGTGTGTGTGTGTGTGTGTGTGTGTGTGTGTGTGTGTGTGTGTGTGTGTGTGTGTGTGTGTGTGTGTGTGTGTGTGTGTGTGTGTGTGTGTGAGAGAGAGAGGGGTGGGGGTCATGTGGCTGCAGCTAGTTTGGGTCACTGCTGGTACAGTCTTTTTTACTGGGATGCACAGCTCTTTGTGTTATCTAGATGTCCAGTGTGAAAAGCATGCATTTTATGTGTGTCCAGGGAAGACAACGGGGCGACAACTGGGTATGTTGTCCCGGGCCCTTGGAGAAAGGTGGCCCAAAATTGGGTCCTCATTAGGGATGCAAACGATTAATCGAATGGGCATGTGAAGAGTGTGTGTGAAGAGGGGTGTGAATAGTGGGAATATTTAAAACACCCTTGGATTAAAGAATAGAACTGGAACTAATTTAAATGTGGTATCTTTATAGTTCATCTAAATTTTTAATTAAAATGTTTAGATTTAGTACGTTTTTTCCGAGAAACAATGAGATTTCAGGGGGACCTACCCTGGCTAACTGACAATACAATCCTTTCACCCTATCAAAAGGCATACATTAATAGACAAGGCATGCAAGAGCATGTGTTTTGTTTAAAAACAGGAATCGATGATTTTAAACACGACTCGAGCAAATTCTTTGCTGTTTTTTTGGACTTTCGAGATGCTTTCGGGACCCTGCCCCACAACATCATGATTCATGCATTGAAAGAAATAAACCTCCCCCAGGCCTACATAAACATAATAATCGATATCTACAAAACATCCTTCACCCAGGTAATCTGTGGCAACATCTTAACTGACCCAATTCCCTTAGAGATAGGGATTAAGACAGGTTGTCCCTGGAGCGCCATCAACTTCATTTTGGCCATTGACAATTGGCTGAAATGGATGGGTCAGTGCGCACCTGCAGGGGCGCGCTCTCCAAGCCCCGTGCAGGGATATGCCGACGACGTGCAGATTGCCTCTAGAACCGAGTCTGTCATACACAGCATGCTCCAACGAACAGAACATTTTCTATTGTGGTCAAAATTGCAGGTCAAACCGACGAAATGCGCTGTGTTTTATGAAAGACGCAGTGGAGGAAACCGATGGTACCATTCAAAATCGGACAAGCCACCCACTTTTTCCATACTGGAAGAACCGTTAAGAGTCTACCAACGCCACGAGACATATACATATCTCGGCCATAAATTTAATGTGGCAGGTGACTGGGAAGAGCAACTCTCAGAACTCACAAGCGATTACGCAAACAGATTAAATCTCATTGACTCTGCCCCACTACCCATCATGATGAAAGTGCAAGCCATCACAGAAATAGCCCTCTCTAAAATCCAGCACCTTTTCGCAAACATCCACATACCACAGAAAACCCTGACTGAATTAAACAATCTCACAGTAAGAACTGTTAGACGTTGGTTCGGGTTAAACACGCGTTCAACAAGGCATATCCTCTTCCAGTCAAAGAAGGAGGGTGGTTTGGGTGTCCCGAACATCGAGTGGGTATACACCGCCACCAGGACCCACCATCTCCTTAACATGCTTGCCAACGACGACCTGAGAATTAAGGAGATGGCGCGAGCCTCACTTCTGCAGCATTTGCAGAGACGCAAGGTACCAGCCGCATATGACAACCCCCAATTCCTCGGATTTCGGCAAAAAAGCAACGGAAAGCTAGACATCAGAGCTACCGGTTTTGGTGTGAGGTCGGACTGGCTCGATCTAAACGATCTCTGCAACCGCACAGGTCTACACTTGCGGTGGGCCAAACCAGATGGCACAAGCATAACGTCGGGAGATAACATCATAACGGACCCCTACATCTACCCATGCGCAACTTATGTGCAGGGCGAAAATGTGAGAGAGCTGCCTGCGAAACATGCGTGGGCCTTCCTCCTGCAGATGGCACGATCACAGTGCGCTCAGCGCTGGGCCAGCCTGAAACTCCAAGGCAAATTGGCAGGGCTACCCTTTGCTAATCAGGCACTCTCCCACTCTGTGCTGTCCAACCACGCAGTTGGGGAGGACATAGTAATTTTTGCTATTAAAGCACGCCTTCAGATCCTCCCGACAAGATATAACTTGGCTACAGGTACCTGGTACCCCTTAAACCATGACCCACACTGCATTCTCCACTCTTCCACAAATGAAAATGAAACAATAGCCCATATACTGAACGGCTGCAACGTTTACAAAGGGCTTTACACCGCTAGACATGACAGACTGGTTGACTTGGTTGCAGACAGTATTAAAGAAACGCTAGGGGAGTCAATAGACATGTATAAACATAGTGCAGTGCAAATCCACTGGTTTAATACTGAAAACATCAATGTGGACATGAATAACTTTCCAAATAGCCCTGACATAACCATCATTAATGAAGAAAATAGAACTGTAACGCTTATAGAAATAGGATGCTCTTTTGACCTGTATATGGACATATGTTTTAACTCTAAAATGTTGAAATATCAGCCATTACTTGATACCATTGTGGGCCTTGGGTATCAATGCAGATTAGTTGTTTTAGTATTTGGGAGCCTTGGGCATGTACACAAACTTGTCTTAACAGGACTGCAACTGTCTGGACTGCGCAAAACAACAGCAAAGAGACTGGCAAAATACTGTTCCATCTCTGCCATCATAGGCAGTTTGTCCGTTTGGAGACGGAGATGCCATATTTATCCATAAATATTGGACTGAATAACAACATGATCATATCTATGCAGCTCTGTGATTTCTGATTTCCATCAGTATTTGGGTCTGTATAACTTTTAATGTGCTGCGATCCAAATAAAAGTACTAAACTGTGTGTGTGTGTGTGGTGTGTTATATAGATATGCATTCATTCATGCATTCGTTCATGTTACTACTCCGTCATGCACTCCATCATGACTGTCTACAACATGTGTGTGTGTGTGTGTGTGTGTGTGTGTGTGTGTGTGTGTGTGTGTGTGTGTGTGTGTGTGTGAGAGAGAGGGGGGAGGGTCATGTGGCTGCAGCTAGTTTGGGTCACTGCTGGTACAGTCTTTTTTACTGGGATGCACAGCTCTTTGTGTTATCTAGATGTCCAGTGTGAAAAGCATGCATTTTATGTGTGTCCAGGGAAGACAACGGGGCGACAACTGGGTATGTTGTCCCGGGCCCTTGGAGAAAGGTGGCCCAAAATTGGGTCCTCATTAGGGATGCAAACGATTAATCGAATGGGCATGTGAAGAGTGTGTGTGAAGAGGGGTGTGAATAGTGGGAATATTTAAAACACCCTTGGATTAAAGAATAGAACTGGAACTAATTTAAATGTGGTATTTTATCTTGATTTAGATAAAATACCACATTTAAATTAGTTCCAGTTCTATTCTTTATTCAATTTTTTTGATTTAGTAGGTTTTTTTTTTCGAGAAACATTGAGATTTCGGGGGGGAAACGCCGCTTATCAATTAATCGTAAGTCGATCGATAAGACTATCAACTAATGATTAATGAATTAATCGACAATTTGCATCCCTAGTCCTCATTACATTGTATGTATTGGATCGGGGGCCCTTTCAAATTACTTTGTCCTGGCCCCGGCCAAAGCTCTCAGCGTCCCTGTGTGTGTCCTGCGTTTACGTTTTAGAGGTTCGAGATATTTTTGTATGGGTGGAGATCACTTGACTGCAAATCAAATCTACCTTTGGGTACTAATAAAGTTATCTAATCTCATCTAAGGTCTTTGGGCGGCTTCTGCCCTTGAAATGGAGGCATGAGCATGATGGAGAACTCTACATGTCTTCTCTCTCTCTCTCTCTCTCTCTCTCTCTCTCTCGCTCTCTCTCTCTCTGTCATGCATAAGTAAAGTGACTGCCTGTGTCTGAGGGCACATGTGGGCTGTCTGCACTCCTCTGGCACGTGTGTGTGTGTGTGTGTGTGTGTGTGTGTGTGTGTGTGTGTGTGTGTGTGTGTGTGTGTGTGTGTGTGTGTGTGTGTTGTCTGTATCTGTGTCCTTTTCTGTGTGTCCATGTATGTAGTATGTGTGGAAACATCTGTGTGGGCTCCTCAGGCATGTCTTTCGTGTGTGTGTGTGTGTGTGTGTGTGTGTGTGTGTGTGTGTTTGTGATTGCCTGTGTGCCTTTGTGTTAGGGATGGCACAAACCACACCGAAAACCGAAACCGTACAATTCACACACATACCGAACCGTGCAATCCATCGCAAATCGCAATTCATGTACTGCCCAGAAAAATATGTAAAACATATTGTAGACAGATCTAGAACAGATACTAGGAGTATCTTATCTAGTCTCTCTGATTAAAACATTAGCGTATAAGACCAAATCAGAGGATGACACAATTAAAATCACACCATTTTCACATTATAAGCCTATACAAACCATATGTAGGATATTTAGTGATAAGTCCGATTCTATTAGCCAGTGCACCATTTATCATGAACTAAAAAAAAAGAACCGTAGAGAACCGAAAACCGTGACCTTGACACCGTGATATGAACCGAACCGTGAATTTTGTGAACCGTACCACCTAGGGGTGTGCAAAATAATCGTCGCATCGATGCATCGCGATACTTACTCTCACGATACAATGCATCGGTTCTAGGGATGCAAATGATTAATTGACTTTAGATTAGTTGTCGAGCAAGAGGTTGCTCGATCAAAATGTATTAATCGCAATTAATCGCTAGAGGGCGCTAGAGACTGTTGAGTGGTTCTAGTTCTAGTCCTATTCAAATCCATGGTGCGCAGATTTTATCTATTAAATCCTCATTGCAACTTCTAGAGTTCTTGTGGGTCTTTTGGAGATGTGTACTTGAATCTGTGATTATGCCAAGCCCAATTGTGTAAGTTGTTACTGTTTGAATTGTGAGAAAAACGATCTTTCAAGACAGGCAAATGTCACTGCAAGCAGCATTTCACTATAGGGTTAAGCTTGCTGTGTTAGCTTAGCGTGCTAACTAGCGAAATCACAAACGTAGTCATTTCAAATTGTGAGCTGTAATTTTAATCACTAACACCCTGTCAGATACCAAGACTAGTATTAGCTGAACTGGGCATGGTAGTATATGACCATGCATGAAGAGGAGCACCATCTGTTCAATTTCAGGTGAATCCATGTTAGCTGTAGGGTAAGTGTTGTTGTCATGGCTCCATTCATTCTCAATTGAGCCTATTAGCTCTCCTTACAGACACAGGAAATAGCGTTTTTTGTTCAGAAACGAACTTTGTTGACATTACTATGCATTATGGACAACAACACACCACCCAAAAGATAGCATTTATTTATTTTGAAGCGTATAAAATAAAAATGCTTGTGGTTGATCATGCTGGCTGACACACGTATGCAGACAAGTTCTGAATCTGATCACGTTTCACTCAACGTTGTCTGTCATATCTCAGGCAACTGCAAGGCGACATAGAGGGGGCGTGGGGCTACTAGTTCACTCCTGGGTGCCAACCAAGCAATGCCCCCCTCCAAAGGTAGTGTGGAGATGCCATAGAAAATACATCTGCTTTCTTTTCCTAATGCATAATTACTTGAGGAATATATAATATAATATAACATAATACAATAAAATACAATATGGGCTTAACCCTTTAGCTCCCATAACGGCCGTGAACGTCCGGCTGGATCTGTACCATAACGGCCGCGGCCGGCTGGAATATTTTCATATGAAAATACGGCTGAACGGTCGTCATCATGCAGTTTTCCCAGCTTTCAAACACTTTAGCTCAATATTACAGACCCTCCTCGATATACTTTCAGTATAAAAACTATATGTTTATATTATATTATTTTTCAGTATTTTAGATTTTATTACGAGATGCGCCGCTTTATGCGATTTGGCAATCTGCCGTCAATTCAAATGACGGCCGTCCGAGATTGGATGGCTACAAACACAACCATTCTGTTTCTACAACCAATATACACTAAATATGAAAACTTCCAACCCTCTTCGATCTATTTCCATGGTCAACAGCACATGTTTATGACTATTTAGGCTATTTTTAGATCATGTTGTTTTATTAGGCTTATGAGATGGTGTTCAACTGTGATGAGTTCTGCCATGGTCCTAAATAGCAAACACAACTGTCCAGCCGATGACTACACGCTATATATTAAAAATGTAAACTGTCTTCGGTGTGTTTTCAGAGTCAAACCATATGTTGGTATCCAACTATCTTAGTTTCCTGGAACAACAAACAGCGACAGCTCTGCGTAACAGGTGCGTCGTGTGAAGAAAGCGCAGCATGATAGGCTACTCATTTTGCGTGTCAGCTTTGGCAAAGCAGTCAAGGACTGTTACTACTCCACGTTGTCCTTCATAAAAATGTGCGTGAAGACGTTGAGTTGAATGCTAACTTCCAATAATAGCCTACCAACGTGGTGTTTGTAGCACTTCAATTCCGTATTAAGGTCAGATTAGACTTCTGCAACTGCGCTCGTCAAAACTCGCGTGGGAGTGGCCACGAACCAACATTGTATTCATGCATCTGCGAGTTCTGCGAGGTCCGAGGTCTCGTCGCGAGCCACATTTGAAATTGCGCGATTAGACTACTTTCACATTGTAAGCACTGCGGTCATTATTAAGCAATGTTGCTTTCTATCCCGGTTAGCTAGGTATTTTCACACAAATTGCAAAGGCAATGCACTGGTATCATTATTTGACATACCCAGTCTGTTTTCACGAATGAAAATGCAAGCATGTAAAGACAGTTGATTCTGCCCATGTGTGTTTACATTCGGTGGAGGAACGGTATTAAAACCGCAGGCATTGTGCCACGAGTGTTCAACTGATGCATTGTTTGTTACTTAGCTTGTAGCTTCGTGTATTGACACACATCTACACACAAGGCATTAATAAAGTTTTTACCAGAATACAGCTCTGCTCTCGCAAACTACTGGCATTGCGCTGCCACAAGAACAGAACAAGGAAGTAGCGAGACGACCAATCATAGCGCCGTTTTGTCTGCGTACTCCGCGTCCGTCCGACGGATAGTTAGAATTTTTTCGAGGCGCTCGACGACGGGCGCAGAGCCTCTGAGAGGGGGGCGTGGACTCGCATAGACAGAAAACGGACGGACGCAGATTCTATGCGTCCTAAGCATAAATCTAGCTTTACTCGGTGATGCCTGGCGCGTCTTACCTGTGCCAAATTTGGAGGGGAAAGTTCCTTAGAGCTCCATTCATGTCCTGTCTGCTATCGCGGACACTTCAACGGTTATCCTTACACGTCTTTGGCATGGTTTAGTTCAAACATTATTAGCTAGTGTAGTCCATTACAGTTATACTGCTTGAAACCGCTTGAAAACAGGACTTTTGGGTGAACGACATTTGTTGTCGTCACATGATCATTGTTCAACTTTGACCCTGGATGGATGGATGGATAGACGGAAGGATAGATAGATAGATGGATAGAGAGATCGATAGATAGATAGATAGGCCTAAATATATAGATATATAGATAGATAGGCCTATATAATATCGGATTTTATCAAATTTTTATCATTTAATCCACATCAAAGGCACTCTATGGGAATACTGAACAATTAATTATCCATAAATGATATACAATTTGAAAGTGTGTTTTCTCTACTTTAATATGAAAGTAACTTGTAATTGACACTTTTCATGTCTTTTCAAGTTATTTGACATTATTTAAAATATGACCAAAATGTCAATTTTTCCTCAGAATTCTTGGTAGAATTCCGGCCTATTCAAAAAAAGTTCTGGTAGCTAAAGGGTTAATGATCATAATGTAGGCCTAATTCTCATAATATAATTATCAATTTAATATAACAATATAGGCATATACTTTTTGAACTCAGTGTTTTAACTATTTAGCTGATATTTTAAAAGGCCCTATGAAATTCAGGTGAAAAAACGCCGCTTATCAATTAACCCTTTAGCTACCAAAACTTTTTTTGAATAGGCCGGAATTCTACCAAGAATTCTAAGGAAAAAGCGGCATTTTCAGCTTATCTCATGTTATCAAGAATAACTCAAAATGGGTTGAAAAGTGTCAATTACAAGTTTATTTCATTTAAAAGATGAGATTCACACCTTTCCAACCATATAAAAAGAAATATTTTTTATAAGAGGGTATTAACACAGTTGAACTCCAAACAATGAAAAAGTACAGTATTTCCTATATAGAGCACCTTTCAAATGCTGCTTTTAAAGACATATAGTAACAAAACATTTAATTAACACATTTTATATTTAAATACATAGTATATTTAATAATTCATCAACTATTTTACTTAAATTTAATTTAATTGAAGTTTCAAATACATTAAAATCATTGGACTACAATTACAAAACTGTTACTACAGAATGGTCGAAAAATGTTTGAACCAGAGCCTTTACAATTTCCTTCTGTAGGCTATGCTATGACACTTCTGCAGAGAACATGGTCCCTTTTCATGTAATGGGACAACACAGTATTTCATTTATAGCATGCCATGAAACTCCTGAAAGCATGGTCCTATTTTACATAGTGGGACAACACAAGTGGAGCAACCAAATGACGTCTCTATACATCTTCCTCCTGGAGTTCTCCTCCCTCCTCTCAGACAACCGACACAAGCTCTTTTTCTTCCAGCAAAGCGTACAAGGTCATGCCCTCCCTTTAGGTTTTTCCTTACAACCCTCACCACCATGCCAGGTGCAGCACCCTTTCTTGCTCTCTTTCTGGAGGTAAACCCATCACAAAGCTTGCGCACCAGCATCAGCTTGAACGCCTTAAGACCCCACACCCTTCTAGATTTCTGCAGAGGCCTTTGTTGGATCACCCACACTACATATGTATTCACAATGGCAATATTCAATAAGCCCCAAAACAGATACTTCCACCATTTCTTTCCTGTTCTGCCGACATTGTAATAACTCCTCAATTGATCCATGTGATCGACTCCACCCATTTTGCGATTGTAGTCTGTGACAACATTTGGGACATTAATTGTTACGTCTGGCTGAAAATTGTTGCGAGGCTTTTGGGTGTCTTCGGCCGAGTTGTTTGTTGAAATCATTAAAACATCTCTCTTATCATGCCAGCGGCAAACCATTACTTCCCCATTGCTGAATTTCTTGCTCTCACCAACCATAAGCCCCCCATCTAAAATGGCTGCAGGGAAACCCCGCATAGTTTTCCGAATGGTTCCACAGTAATAAGTGCTGTGCTTCAGCAGATCATTCACCAAGGGAAAAGAGGAAAAGAAATTGTCAGCATAGACATGGTAGTTTTGTTCCAGGTAGCCCCTCATCAGTTTCATCACCACCCTCTGTGCTAGGCCCTTCCCACCAGCTTCATCACCATCCTTCCCGGTGTACACTTGAAATGCCAAACAATAGCCTGTGTAGGCATCACACAGGCACCATATTTTCATGCCCCATTTCACGGGTTTTTTTGGCATGTACTGCTTCCAGCTCAGCCTGCCATCATACTTAATCATGGCCTCATCAATTGATAGTGACGCCCAGGGAGAAAGCATCTTAGGAAAGTTTTCCTGCAGGATTGCGATAAAGGGCCGGACCTTGGTCAATTTGTCAGATGTTTCATCATTATTGACATCTCTGCACTGCATGAACCGACAAAGATTTTGGAATCGGGTTCTAGTCATTATCTTTGCAATGTATGGGACGCGTAAAGCCTCATCTGAACTCCAGTAATCTGATATTGATGGCAAGTTGTGTATCCCCATGAGAATATTGATGCCTATAAAGGCCTTCATTTCCTCTTCGTATGTCTCGTACCAGGTGGAAGGGTTGGTCATAGCAGCAAAGAGGTTGGTATTTCTGACCAAATCAGCAAAGAAAAAGACACCAATCAGTTGTAAAAGTAATTCTAGTACACCAGTAACATGAGTTAAAACACCTGGTTGTGCTTTTAGGGGCCTGATGGTGGGGGCAGTCACAGTGTCCGTCCATTCGATGTCCAGACTTTCCTCCTCCCCCCCTCCCCCTCCTCCTTCTCCTCCTCCTCCTCCCCCTCCATCTCCTCCTCCTCCTCCGCTCGCCCTGCCTCCTCCCCCCCTCCCCCTGCCTCCTCCCCCCCTCCCCCCTGCCTCCTCTTCTCCCTCCCCTCCCTACCCCCGCTCTCCCTCCTCCTTCTCCTCCTCCTCCTCTTCCTCTGCCTCCACTTCCTCCTCCTCCTCTCTTTTGGCCTCCGCCTCCTCTGCCTCTGCCTCCTCTTCCTCTGAACCCTGATGGTGCATCCTCATCCTCCTCTCCTTCATCCTCACTGTCCTCAGTGTCAGAACTGGATTCAAGTTCACTGCTCTCACACATAAAATCCATCTATAAACAAAAAAACACCAACAGCATTCATTCATTCATTCATTCATTCATTCATTCATTCTTTAGAAAGTAATGCAACATCTTACAAAGCAAGCTAAGTCAGGTCCTCCCACCCTTCACTAGGACTGCAATTTTTCATTTACAAAGTCTGCAATGCAGTAGCATTATTGTAGTAATTCAGAACTTCAAAGTCAGAACTTCAATGT
>NC_085866.1:23471386-23473886 GCF_034702125.1 Engraulis encrasicolus | reverse complement strand
TGCAATTTATTTTTTTCATGTGTTCTTCCCTCTCAGAAGGGAAGGCAAATTGATTGTTTTTCCTGGTGTTAACTCTTTTTTTTTTTTTTTTGCAAATTGAAACCGTGTCTCTGCTTTTAGCAATTTGTGTGCTGGATGTCCCAGGGGGGCCTCCCGTGCAAAAAAAAATCACCTTTCTCCCCTTTCTCTACCTCAGCCTCCCCTCCTTCTGTATCCCCCCCCCCTCTCTCTACCCCTCCCCCACTCTATTCCGTGGCCTATGTTGCATGGCAGGTGGCATATTTTTACCCCTCTGTGGTGTGGGCTTGTAAAAAGCCACCAATAAGTCAGCGTAATCGACTCATTTGTCAATAGTGCACCCACAGATACACCAACCCCCACAATGTGTGCACATACCGTACGCACACACACACACACACACACACACACACACACAATGTGCTTGCACACACACACACACACACACACACACACACACACACACACACACACACACACACACACACACACACACACACACACACACACACACACACGCACACAGGGACCCGAAACCAATACAGAATGAGGTTTCAAGGTCAAGGAGGCTGGGTAAGCCTGCCACCACACTGGAGCAGCTTTTCATTAGACACAAGGCAAACATGCAGACATCATATCTCAGGCATGGTTTAGTGATGCATATCAGGAAAGGCACAGAAAGAAATTAGGACGGAAATTTGATTGTAGATGTAGTGTGTGTGTGCGTAACACCTTTCTCTAGCTTCTTACTAAGCTGAATTGAAATTGGCATTGCCATCAATCATATTTAAAAAATAAGTTATATAAGAATAAGTTATATAAAAAAGTTTTGAAAACATTTATTTTTTAGGTTATTTTTTATTTTATTTCAGTGAAAGGTGTGGGATTGCGTGCCGACTCCCAATAGGGCTTGTGGAAATAGCTCTGTTCTGGTCAGTGTGGTGCAGAGGGTTCCCAAAATGGGGGGTGGGACCCCTAAGGGGGTTGCGCAGGTACTGCAGGGGGTCGCGGACAGAAGTGGACAGTTTGCATAAAACCTTGAATATATGCTTTTATAACATTTATTTGCCATACATTGTTAGTAACAATGTTCACCTCATTGAGTAATAGATGTATTTACCGTGCCTGTGATTTACATTGAAATTTAGCTAAATCGTGTGTTTGCCTTTGGGAAATGGGAGGTGGGGGGGGGCGTGGTCGTAAAAATATTCTTTGGTCCAAAAGGGGTCACAGTAGAAAAAGTCTGGTAACCACTGGCATAATGCGTTTTACAATGGCTTTATAGATAGATTTCCAGGCAACGTCACACGGTAACAAAAGGTAACAACTGCGCATGCGAGGGGCAGAAAGCCGCGCAGTTCAATATTATTTTCTATCGACGCTGTGGATAACTTGTCTAAGAAAGTGGGATTTTAAGATGCTGATCTATTTTCAACTGTACTTGCAGAGTTAGTTATGTGATCGGGATGATTTGTGTACCTTGCACAGGGCATCCGTTTTTTGGGAAATGTAGGTTTTAATGAGTTTAAAGGTTTTTTGTGATAAAGCAGGTTGTTGCACCATAACATTTTGATGTATTGTTATTGTAACAGACTTTAACACTGTCTTAATGCTATTGATTATACACTGGAGAGGGCATTCATATTGTTAATAACCGAATTGCCAACTTCCAACTGTAATTAGATCCTAGTTGTTTTAAAACTGGTAACTTGCTTTAGCAAGCTCACACACTGGTGGTGGTGCTAGCTAGCGAAAGCTAGCATAAACGATTGCATTGTTGTTATGACACAGATGTTTAAGTTATTAGAGATCTGTTGTCCGTTTTTCATCTCCTTACAATTGAAATACAAAATGTAGATTAATCTACAAGTAGAGTCTTGAGATCTAGTAGCAATGCAACATCAGAAATGGGCTGATTTTGTCCAGGTAATGTAGCGCGCTAGCTAGCTAGCAACGCTTATTGAGATTCGGTAGGTAGCATTGCTAGCAAGCTGTACTGTTTCAAATGGTTTATATGTCAGGTCATATATTCAACAATACCCCCCTTTCAACTCAAATTTACATTTTATGTAAGATGGGAGACTCATGTCTGACTTGGAGGTAGTGGTTAGTTGTCCAGCTAACACGCTAACGTTCGCTGCTAGCTAGCTAGCTAACGTGTAGATGTTCAAATTCACCAGGTTATTTATTTGGTATGGTCGCCTTTCCGTTTAAATGCCGGTTAATCAAGTGTATGAACATATATTCTATGAACAACTATCTGCCAAAAGTCGCACAAGCAGATACATTTTGTATGCATCTCGTCAAGTCTGCACCAAGCACAAACAGCACACTGCCTGAAGTTGTAAGCACTCCTGTTATGGCACATGAATGATCGTTTTACATCCAAGCAAGATCCTTTGCCCTCTCGCTCACTCCCCCCTTTTCCTCAATGTAGTGTACAAAAACATCGGAGAAGAAACGTTGTCACCTTTGATCAAGC
>NC_085866.1:23456386-23461386 GCF_034702125.1 Engraulis encrasicolus | reverse complement strand
TAGAGTGTAATGGGGACCCAATTTTGAACCCCAATCCCTCTTCCTTGGGTCCGGGACGACTGTCCCGGTTGTGTGCTCACCCTATCTATCGGCGGGCCTGGCTAGAATATCCTCTCTTCATGTGTCTTCAGGCAGGGCCTTTTTCATATGCAAATGCGAAAAGAGTCAGCGTGATGGATCACTGCTGGTTGTTTGTTCGTCCTGCTCACGTTGAGCGAGCATGAAGGCAGACCAGCAGTCAGGCAGACAGGCAGGCAGGGAGACAGGCAGGGAGACAGACAGGGCGGCCGTCATCGTCTGATGACTGCTTCCAAACCAGGGACTTTTCTCTTATTTGCCTATTCGTTATTTACATTCAAATCTTTTTCTCAGAGGACGATTTATATTCATGTCAGCTCATGATGCGGCAATGAGGCGATGATTTCTCTCCTCTTCCCACCCAGGCTTGCTTAACTTGCCATCTCTTCTCTTCAATTCTCCTTCGTTCAATAGCGCACACACGCAAGCCCACACACATACATGCACACACGTGCGCGCGTGCGCACACACACACACGCACGTAGGCACGCACGCACGCACGGACGCACGCACACACACACACGCACGCATGCACGCACACACACACACACACACACGCACACATACACACAAACATTTCTCCTCCCTTACCTAGCTTCTCTTCTCTTCTCTT
The DNA here is from genome assembly GCF_034702125.1 of Engraulis encrasicolus. Lineage (NCBI taxonomy): Eukaryota > Metazoa > Chordata > Actinopteri > Clupeiformes > Engraulidae > Engraulis > Engraulis encrasicolus. The sequence goes on along the minus strand of NC_085866.1, from coordinate 23,460,695 downwards.
CTCTTCTCTTCTCTTCTCTTCTCTTCTCTTCTCTTCTCTTCTCTTCTCTTCTCTTCTCTTCTCTTCTCTTCTCTTCTCTTCTTCCTTCGCCTTCATTTTGGCATTTGCATACTTCGTGTATTCATATGATGCTCATAATGACCCATCACCACTGCATGCTGTGAATGCCTGAAACACTGTAATTTCAGATGTCACTGCGTCTCATTCCTCCCAGCAGAATAGCAGAATACCTTAGCAGTAGGAATGTGTGTGTGTGTGTGTGTGTGTGTGTGTGTGTGTGTGTGTGTGTGTGTGTGTGTGTGTGTGTGTGTGTGTGTGTGTCTGTGCGTGTGTGTGTCTGTGTCTGTGTGCGTGTGTGTGTGCGTGTGCGTACGTGTGTGTGTCGTGCAGCATAACTACTCTTTAGCATCCCTAGACTGTCAGCACACACACACACACACACACACACACACACACACACACACACACACACACACACACACACACACACACACACACACACACACACACACACGATAGTGGCAACCGTCCCAGAGATGCAGAAAGCTGTTAGTATATGGGATGTGTTTTCTTCCTTCCTTTTACATCTCACATTTGCCTCTTATGCACCTACACACACTTGGCTGAAGAGGCTACAACCGATCTCTTCTGAAGAAGTTGACAGAATGAGAGACTAAAATGCCCATTGCATCAGAGGCCGGGTGCTCTGTTGTTCTTCCTAGCACAAAGGCCTACTGTCTGCTCCCCAAGATGTCAAAAATAAAAGTTCAATTCTGTAGATATGTGGTCCTGCTGTGTATTCCTCTTGGTCACATGGGACTGCCGGCAGGCCCCTTTGCCAAATCTTTGCTGAAAATAATCAACTTCATCATAACAACATTGTTGTGACATTACATAGCCTCAGATAAAATGTTGGTGAGAATAAGGTGATAACATAGGCTCTGTGCAAAGGCTTTACAGTAAGTGCTGAATATGTCATCCAAGCAAGGTCCTTAGACATACGCTGCATGCTCCAAAAAGCAAAGCAGACCAGCCAACTGATGGACCCAGCATTATCGTGGGGTGTAGACTGGTTACACTCAACTACAAGGGGCCTGTAGGTGTCTTGAAACTGCCATGGCTTGCTCTTGCTCTGCTCAATAGTACAAAGGCATCTCGAAATGAGCGGTTTCTGTCTGTCTAACAAGATGTTTCACAGTCACAGGAACTGCATTAAAAATGGGGAAAACGTAATGAAATTAATTTCTAAAAGTCTGACTTCAGACTTCCTTTCACTCCACACATTGAGTGATGGTGCTGAGTGGTGGTGATTAGGGACGCTGACAGGAGGGGACAAAGGGTACAGTTGTCCCAGGCCCAGTGACAAAGGGGGCCCAGAATTCGATTACCATTACATTGAATGTATTGGGTTTGGGGGGGCCCTTTCAAATAACTTTGTCCTGGGCCCAGCCAAAGCTGTCAGCGGCCCTGCTGAGTGGTGGTGGTGGCGGTGGGGGGTGGTGGTTGAGGGGGTGTAACAGCGCAATCAGGGGCCGAGCTATGGGGGGGGGGGGGGCAAGCAGGGTATTCGCCCCTGGGGCCAGGGCCCTCCTGTATTGTTGGTGGGGGCCCTTTTGTGACCATGGCAAGTTGTTTGAGCGGCCCTATCAGTGTTTGCCCTTGGGCCCTGTGTGCAATTATTGTTCCGCCACTGAGCGCAATTATCTTGGGCGGTTTGCTGACTTGTATCATTTCACACTTAGCAAGTGTGAAATTACTACTCCGCGACTTCTCCTCCTACTTGGTGACACAACAGCGATGTTGTTATCGCTCAGCCTTTGAAGCACGCCGTCTCCATCCAGATGTATCGTTAGCCAGATCAAAGAAAAGGAATGATGAAAGGAAAAAAAATGACAAAGCTATATATGTATATTCACTGTAGTCGTGTGAAGTGATTGTACAGTGTATGCTGCTATGACTGTTGATCAGTCTTTCAATCTGACCATAAGTCCGTCAATTTTGCTTTTTGCAGCATAGGCTACTGTAGGTCTGTGGACTTAACTTCAATCATGTGAAGTGACAATATACTCTATAGTATGCTATGTTGGTTGGTCAGTCTGTCTGTCCAGAGACCTAAGCCTCTATATTTCCATTTCTACCATGAAGACTCGAGAGGCAAATGAACGTTATTAACATTTATTGAACAGTAGACATGATACAGGAATGCAAGAAAGTTTGGCCAACAATAACACTTGATAAAATGCATGAAACAGTTTGGCGAAGGTTCCCGTCTTCGCGTTGAACTCCGGGATAGGACAGCATATCCTCCAGCGGAGATGGAGGCGGGCGTAGCCTGCCCCCTAACAGACGGGAACCTCTGGTGACGGTGGACGGAGGGGTGGTGGCGGCTTCAAAGTCGGCTTAACTGGAAAGCAGAGAACAGAATGAGTGACAGCTATTTAAACAAACGTGAATGCGATCCATTGGCTGAGAGGTAACGATGCATGAGTGATGCGTAACGGGGGAACCCCCAATCTCGCGTTGTGATTGGTTGGCGATCCTGGGCAATGATGACGCATGTATGATCTGTCAAAAGGAAGATTTGATGGTTGGCCTAGTAGGCTAAGTTTGACAGCCGAGAAATTCGAGTCTCCCTGGTAGAATTTACGCAAGCTCCCATTTCTCATATTGTATTAGAAATGCACTCTTAACAACTAAATGTTCCCATTTTCTTGGGGGACAGCCGCCCAAAATAAAATCTCAGCAACATAGACTCTCACATCTGGCCAGAAACCCTGCATCATTTTGTAAACTAGCAACACCCATGGGTTTGGCCCAGGGGCCCATGGAATCATAATCCGTTCCTGTGTCTGGCAATCTGTCTGTCTGTCTGCCTGTCAGAGACTGGTTTCCTTTTCGATGCATATGTCTGTGGGTCTTATTTTAGTCGTGTCTGAGTGACTCTACAGTAGCCTATGCAACTCCACAGCATGTATGCTGCTATGTCAGTTGATCGGTCTGCCTGCCAGCCTGCCTGTCTGTCCGTCTGTCTGTCTGTCTGTCTGCCTGCCTGTTTGTCTGTCAGAAACTGGTTTGCTTTTCGTGACATAGGACCTTGTTTTTTTCATTAGAAGCGGTCTTTTGGAAGTTGATGGATGCTGATGCCTAGTCATATCTGAACCTCACGCTCGCCATCGGGGCGCGGCCGTGACAGAGCCAATGCCTGTGATTGATAGGATGTTGCCACGGGTTACGGAATAATCAACTCCTTTTCAATTTCAGGCAGGAGTTCATAGCGGAGGGTTCAAGTGCGTGCGGATCAAGAGACAACGACTTTCAGACAGTGCTGTGCTTTTTCATTCAGGAGGGACAGAAACAGGCTTTCAGGCAGTACTCTCTCATACGCTTAGGAGAGAGACAGGATTTCAGTTAGTACTGTGACACTTATGCTTTGTAGAGAAAGGTTGTTCGTGTCAGGCAAAAAGTCAAAGCGAAGGGTTCGAGTGCTTTAGGAAAGAGAATCATTGGCTTTCAGACCACGCTGTTACATTGGGGAAGGAGACAAACTCGTATGCAAATCTGCTCCGTAGAGGAAGACACACACAGTGCTGTTTTATTGGAGGAAAGCAGACAGACTTTCAGGCAGTGCTATTTTATTGGGTAAGGAGAGACACAGGCTTTCAGACAAAGGTCTTATCATTGGGGGAAAGAAACAGTGGCATTAAGACAGCACTATGTCATTGGACAAAAAGACACACAGGCGCTGTTTCATTGGACAAGGAGACATACAGATTTTTAGATAGTGTTGTTTTATTGGAGGTGAGAGACAAGCTTTCAGACAGTACATTCCAATGAGCAAGGAGAGACATTGGCTGTATCTCAAAGTCAAGGATCCTGGCCTTGCTAGTACGTGAAACGTGCAGTGATTAGATATGCCACAGAGTTCACCAAAGAGTATCCAATCACTGGGCGTTTCACGTCCTAGCAAGACCAGGATCCTTGACTTTGAGATACAGCCATTGGCTTTCAGACAGTGCTGTTTCGTTGGTTGCTTTACTTTTACTTTTTCATTGGCTGGTTTAAAGTGTTGCTTTACTGTAGAAGGACAAACAAGGGCTCTCAGACAACATTGTTTCATCGGGCGAGGAGACACACAGGCTTATAGAGAGTACTGTGGCACTGGGCAAGGAGATACTACACCCAGGCCACATTGGGAAAGAGAATCAATGTTGTTTAGACAGTGCTTTTTGTGATAATATTTTTTTTATTAGCACTGTACGTTGTGGCACTGTAGCTAGAAAGAGGTTATCTCCAGTCACTTCTCACGGCA
>NC_085866.1:23443886-23446386 GCF_034702125.1 Engraulis encrasicolus | reverse complement strand
CACACACACACACACACACACACACTACTTAGCAAATGAATTAAAAAGGTGTCTCCAAAGCAGACGCTTGTTGTATTCCCCCCTCTATCGCCAACACAAAAAAGCACAAGACAGAACAGGCAGGCCTGTGGGAAAGGGATTAAATTGGATTGATGTTGTTCTGTGACAGCTGTAACATGGCTGACAGATACCTCCCAGGGATACTGCCTCCCTCAGCTTCCAGCTCTCACACACAGACGCAAACAGAAAAGAAAGGCAAGCTGTCTGGGCGAGATGCATTATGGTGCCTGGTATAAAGCAGTTGAAAAAAAGTAGGTCTGCCCACTGCCGATCAGCTCCAAAAATAAACTTTATTATTTAAAAAGCAACGTTTCGATCACGCTGGATCTTCATCAGGCCTGGTATAAAGCAGCCATGCTGCAGCCCAGTGGTTCCCAAACTGGGGGTCGGGATCCCTACGGGGGGTCGCAAAGGTACTGGATAGCGGTGTAAATAATAATCGAAATGTATCAATGCATCGATGTACCGGCCGGCAATTTCATCAAATCGCATCTCATCGCATCATTTTCCATTAATAGTTTGTCCGCTAATATTGCTAGAAATCCATTTGGTGTGTGTGTGTGTGTGTGTGTGTGTGCGCGCGTGCCTGTGTGTGTGGTCACGAAAATATCCTGATGTCCAAAAGGGGGTCCCCGCTGAAAAGGTTTGGGAACCACTACTGTAGCCTAGCGGCCAACTAGCACTGCCATTGTTGTGGTGGACTCTCTAATCGACAGCTTGCCCCGGTAGGCGAATGTCCCTCTTAAGCTACAGTATGTCTAACACCCTTTCTCTTTATTTGTCTTTTTCTTGCTGTCTATCTTTCTCTACCCCCAGGCCTGTCTGTAGGTTTGAGAGACAGGGGTGGCATAGCCCTAGTGGATGAAAATGCGATTTCTTTTCAGCGCACCTGCTAAGGTTTTGTCTATGAATTCATTATTTTAAGAGCACCATACCTTTGGGAAACACGTCCCACCATTTCTATTCTGTTTAAAAACAGCTTTCATTATTTAAACCCTAAAGTTTAAATGAATCTGATCATATCAATATAATGTAAGCTATATTTTCCAAACCTACAGTACACATAGAGGTACTTGATTTTCGACCTTTAGCTTGTCATTTGAAAGGGGGCATGTTATACACGTTCTAATCAGGCATGTCATCATGCTAATATGTATGACTTCAGACACTGGGACGCTAAACACAATTTAAGAAACTACTATGCCTCTTAAAACAAAACAAAACAAAAAAAGCAAAACTTAGCGGCCACACCGTTCTGAAACTAGGCAACGTATTTAACTCAAGGAATGAGTTGCACAAGGCTTTTGCCTCACTTCCCGTAGCTCAATATAGCCCGAGTAAAATTAAGCAGATGTTACCCTGCTGACATCAATTTGGAAACTCACCGTGTGTATCTGCTCAAAATCATAACTCTGCTAATCAACCTCAATGACTCTGTGAGGAGCTTCAAAGGACGTGCTGCTGCATTGCATGGCGCCTGCTATTCAACAACATGGTCCAGCTGATTAGCTGCCTGCGTACCATGTGACGTGACGCTGGACACGAAGCCCATGAGGAATATGAATAGGCCTAACGATAATAATTGCATTAAAAAGTAAATAATCAAACAGGAACTTGTATTCAGATAAGCTTGCCTTCGTGGTGGTTCGTATTCAGTGCTTTACTGCATTTGTTTTTGGAAAAATATTTATTTAAAAAAATAAAAAAAAGAATTCCAAAATAATTCTAGGGTGGCTAATACTAATGTAAGGATGCCTAAAGCCACCGTAAAATATGGCTAACGACAGCCCTGTGTACCCCTCTCCAGTCCCTTGTCTCTTATTCTCTGAGTTTCTCTCTCTCACGTTCTCTCCCTCACTTTGTGTGGGTTTTTTTCACTTTCTTTTCCATTTTACCCTGATTGACTATTTGAGAGTCTTTGCATCTTCAGTGAAGCTTCTGAGTGTTTCCCTCTATCTCAACCTGCCCTTCCCCCTCCTCTCATCTGTCTTCAAATGGGTGTATGTGGCTGCACAGGTATGCAGTAGAGTGGATTCTTTTATTTCTGTCAGTAGCTTCTCCATTATGACTGTGCTGCCGTGTGTGTGTGTGTGTGTGTGTGTGTGTGTGTGTGTGTGTGTGTGTGTGTGTGTGTGTGTGTGTGTGTGTGTGTGTGTGTGTGTGTGTGTGTGTGTGTCTGTGTGTCTGTGTGTCTGTGTCTGTGTGTCTGTGTGTCTCTGTGTTTTTGTGTGCGTGTGTCTATGTGTGTCTCTGTGTTTTTGTGTGCAGGTGCGTGTGTTTGTGTGTGCATGCCTGTGTCTGTGCGTGTACATGTGTGAGTGTGCGCATGTGCGCGTGCGTGCATGTTTGTGTGTGTGACATGAATTAGAGACGGAGAGACGGACACTTCTCATAAACCGTGACAGTGAGGGTAGACTCATTCTATCCCCGTGATATTTCA
>NC_085866.1:23436386-23438886 GCF_034702125.1 Engraulis encrasicolus | reverse complement strand
TAAGGAGTGCCTCAAATAGTGTTTTTTTACCTTTTCATGGAAGTTTGGACGCCCAAGTTCTTTTTGATGAGCACCCTTTTTTACTAACTGGATACAGGACCCAGTGAAGCATTCCCTTTTCTCTTTTTTGAGGCTAGTACAGTGTTTCTCTACCTTTTTATAGGCGAGGCACCCTTTTAATTCATGAAAAATGTCGAGGCACCCCAAACCAACAAGTCTTAACATGGCATCGCATCTGATACCACACAAGCTTAGAAAAGTAATACATTTGGAGATGTCACACAACCTACGTTCGAAGTTGCAGCTTACTGGGGCGACCTAAATTTACTTAATTGCGCTTAAATGGTAGATGAAAGATTCCACTGACTAAGCATTCATTTATTAATTTAGACAAATATGTATTATATTACATAGTTTATTTATTTATTTATGTCAATTTCACATACCGTCAGCCCGTTTCCGTAGCACCCTCACACCAGTTGAGAAACACTGGTCTAGGACGACCTTAACCCTCCACTCCTCAACCTCAACCCACACTCTCACCCCACACAGAACAGTCTATGAATATGTCAGGTTAAAAATATGCAATAGAGTCTAAAACATTGCCACGGGGCACTTGATCCTGACCAGGCAGTGTGCCATATAGTGTTCTAAAAATGCTCCAGCACCTTTAGTTTGTTTCTTTTTCTCTCCGCCTGGATTCTTGCCCACGTCTCCTGCAATGTGAAGACACAGTCAGAAGCAGAAAGAGCTCCATTGGACAAGTACACCTACTACTTGAACAAGATGACTCCAGCAGATGACTCCAGCAGATGTTAAATGTCTTGTAGCTTCATTTGAAACAGAAAGAAGCTGTCTCCAATGTCCCTACCTAAATGCAGAGGTGCCCAATGAATTAGATATTTGGCCTACTGTGGAAAGAAGGAAGTTCCTCTTATAGGGACACTGTGCAGGAAATGGTCCCAAGTACAGTCATTTTTGCAGCTTAAAATGGCTATTTCTGGAAATTCAAAATGGCGGACCATGGAGAAGATCCCCCTTTTCATGTATGAAAAGTGCAATTTTTCCAGTCATAATGAATACTTAGAATTTAATGGTGATGGTCAGTATTCATGAAAAAGGTAACATTAGTGAATGGGCAGCATGAATTCTGGAAATAAATAACTAAAAATCTCACACAGTGTCCCTTTAAGGACAGCAAAAATGATGGCATGATGTTATCACTCAGCGAGAATGTGATGCCAGCAAGCTATGATACCACTGTGAAGGTGCTGGAATGATTACCTTATCTTTGATCGGTCTGTACGTCTGTCCATCTGTCCATCTGTCTGTCATAGATGTTGTCTTGCGCTTTATTTGCAAGTTTTGAAAAGGTGTACATAATTCTACCTTGCATGGTAAATACTCGTAAGGTAAATGTGTATACATTTTGAACAGTTTTGAGAAATGGATGGGGAGGAGTCAGAGTTCTTTGCTGAGTTTTACACCTTTTTACGTTTACGTACTATCATTAGAAAGTTAACTAGCAAGTTGACCAGCAGCATAATTTAGTTGGAAGTGATGGACTGTTTTTAAAGGGTGCTGCTTGTTTCCTATCTGATTTGTAAAACATTCACAAGGAACATTTCAAAGCCATTTGACAGTTAGTGCACATAACTGTGAAATGTGGCTGGCTTCAAAAATTACCGGCAAATGTGCTGAGACAGCAGTGATGTCGTGCAGTCAGAGCATCGGTCTTGTAGACCAAAGGTTGCCGGTTCGACTCCTGACCTGCCAGGTTGGTGGGGGGAGTAATTAACCAGTGCTTTTCCCCATCCTCCTCCATGACTGAGGTACCCAGATGCTCCCTTTCTGGTGCCATTGGGGGCTGGCCCCTTGCACGGGTGAGGCATTAATGCAATTTCAGTGTAGTGTGCAGTGTTCACTTGCGTGCTGTGGAGTGCTGTGTCACAATGACAATGGGAGTTGGAGTTTGCATAGCAGCATAACTCTGCTCTATTATCACATAAATTCCGGTGTCAGCGCCAAATGAAGACTCAGCGTTCCCCGTAGAGTTTTGTGGTATTTGAATAAAGGTTTGGTGTGAATCTAATTGAAGACAAATGTCTCATGAGCTTAACAGCGAGGAGAGGAGGCCTGCGCTGTCAGGGGGCTAAATTTAACCTCTGATGGATAGCGTAATTAGAAAGTTATGTTAAAGAGATATTATAGGGAAAAGTAGAGCAGCAAAGGCTCTTGATTAAAGCTGACGTAATAGGAATTATGCAACATTCTAATTTTAGCCCAAAGAGGTCCCTTTAAATAATCGCAACCAAAAAACAGGTTAAACACAAGTTGTAACCAGTAACTAGCACGGACAGCATTTAGAACGCCAATGTAATGAAAGCTGACAGTTTAACAGGCTGTCTACTACTTTGTATGCCTCTTGAGGAACATGTTTTGTCTTACCAGTGGCTGTTGTGTTCGGGCACGGATGAGTGATTAACGAGGGGGGGGAACA
>NC_085866.1:23423886-23428886 GCF_034702125.1 Engraulis encrasicolus | reverse complement strand
ACACATGTGATCACCCTCCAGAGGATCAGACACAGTGGGGAGGGGGGCATTCCTGGGTGGAAGAGAGCCCAGGAAACAAGTGTCATGCTGGGGCTGGGCATGGCACCAGCACCCCCTGGACCTCTCCACACAGCTGTGTACCGTAATGACTGACTGTGGAATGAGGAAGGAGTGAGGGAGGAATAGAGAGGGGGAGAGAGAGAGAGAGAGAGAGAGAGAGAGAGAGAGAGAGAGAGAGAGAGAGAGAGAGAGAGAGAGACTGTAGTGTCCAATTTTTTCCAGGTTCCAAAAGTTATGGTGAAGCCATGGCAGGGATTAACGCACCTCTTCTCTCACGTTTGATGTGGATTTATTGTTGACAAAATTTAACTTAAACACTTCACAAAATAAATACTGGGGCTGATCTAATCGAAAAACGAAAATAAAGATGCTTTGTAAAAGAAGAATGTGGTCAAAACAGTGTGTTCTGCCAGGGTCTCTCACCATCCACCATTATCCAAACTTTTCCATCATCCACCTGCACACAACGTCACAGGTTAAGTTCCAAATTGCGTACCACGTGATCAGATGGCTAGAGAGCTCAGCATAAAACACTGTTGACATTATTTCTATACATTATTTCTTACTATAATTTCCATAATAAGTCTATATAATGTGTTATATTTATTTTCCTTGTTACACTATTTCATAAACCAAATGTTGGAAACCAAAACATTATACAAACCAAACTAAGACTATGAAATGGCTATCACAGAGAGAGAGAGAGAGACAGAGAGAGAGAGAGACAGAGAGACAGAGAGTTAAAGACAGAACAGTTTATGTGATGGGGCGAAGAGTTGAAGATGGAAAGAAAGATGTGCGGCACAAAAGATTGCACCAGAAAAAGTGAAGACTAAAAGAAAAAATTATCAAGCTGAGAGACTGATAAAGTATGTAGAGACAACAAGAGCAATTGTTTGGCTGGAGATATATATGGAGAGAGAGAAAGAGGGGGAGAGAGAGAGAGGGAGAGAGAGCAAGAGATGGAAAGATAGAGAGATTTGAGAAAGAAAGAAAGTGTTGAAACGGAGGAAACGGACAGTCAACAAGAATAATTGGCTGGAGAGAGAGAGAGAGAGAGAGAGAGAGAGAGAGAGAGAGAGAGAGAGAGAGAGATTTTTTTTTGATTTTTAAAAGCGCTTTATTTTAACAATCAGAATAAACCCTTTACAAAACCATACTACACAATCAAACCATGTGAAAAAAAAAAAACCTAAATCTTATGCTAAAAAAAACCTCGAAAAGGTCAACTCCCCACCCCTGACCGAGCAAAGTGCTTCTCCATAACACCACTTATCAACAAAAGTGTCAATGTCAGACATGTGCTGAAAAAAAAAGAAATCAATGCGAATCCTAGATTTAACCAGGCCCGAAAACACATTGGCTACACTACAATCTGCATTACCGGTCATCTTGTTCTTTCTGCTGATATAAATTGCCATTTTTGCTTGACCCAGTACAAAATTTATCAGCTGACATTTCAACCTGTGTCTCTGTGTATACCTAAAACCCAAAACAAAAGTCTGCACCGAAAACACTTCACCAAAAGAACAGTAAAAGGTGAGTTAAAATGTCAAACAGGGGCAAAAGTCTGGGGCAATGCATAAAGGAATGAAAAACAGTCTCTCTTTGGAAGCAAAACGGACAGTCCTGGATCTACCGAAGGGTTAATAATGCAAACAAAAGCATTGATGGCGAGGATCCCATGGAGTAGCCTCCATTGCAAGTCACCTATCTGTTTTCTCAATGGTGGCTTATACAGTGTCCTCCATTCAGGTTTTACATCGTCTCTTAAACTTAATACATTCCGCCAAGGGGTGTCGACTCTCATGTTCAGATTTTATTTATTTAACACAATGACACACATTTCATAAAAATCCTTCCCGCTCGAGCTTCCCAAAGAAACCCCCACCTCCCCTCTGTCCTCCTGAGCAGTCCCCCAATTCTGGAAGAAAGTTCAGTGAGGGAAACAAATCTTCTTTCGTGGGTGAGATAGCCCCCCGACAATACTTTTCCAACATTTCCAGTTCATCTGCTGAAAAAATTGCCCTCCATTTCCCCAGCAACTGGTTGACAAAGCGCGTGGATCTTAAACCCAAACGTGCCACCAGCTCTGAGGAAGAGGACAAATCGAAGCCGGTGCACTCCACCAAGTGTTGGACTTTAAAAACCCCAGATCTGCATAAAAGTCCTGACAGTGTGGGGCCGTCACTCACGGAGATATCAAACCTGGAGCCATGAAACTAACGTTCTTCTAGCAGCCAGTGCAAGGAGGTGCAGAGTCCTGGCTTTCGTATCCGAAACAGGCCCACCACCGAAAAAATCCCCTTATAAAAAGCAGGTAATGCAGAAAGGTTCAGTTTTCGTGTGTCCATGAGAAAGAGGGCCTTGTCCATCCCCAGGCCCTCTACTGTCTGGAGGATTCGACTCACCAGCGGTCTCCACACCAAGTCTTGGGGACCCCTCAGGAACCTTTGTAAAAAACTTAAACGGAACGCTGCCACTCTACTTGCTAGGTGAATCAGTCCTTGCCCCCCTTCCTCCTTTGGTAAATAGAGGATGCTTTGGGGCAGCCAATGCAAATTGTCCCAAAAAAAATTCACTAAAAGTGCTTGAACATTGGCCAGAAAGTCTTTGGGGGGGTCGGCACAAATCAACTTGTGCCATAGCGAGGCTGACACAAGATTGTTTGTGATCAGGATGCGCCCCCTATAGGACATATGTGGCAAAAGCCACTTCCAGTTGTTCAGACGGCCTTTAATTTTGACCAGGACCCCTTCCCAGTTCTTTCGTGTAGTGTTCTGATCACCTAGGTAGACTCCTAAGTACTTGAGTCCCCCTCTTTTCCATGTTAATCCAGCAGGGAGTTGTGTGCCGTCACCAGACCAGCTCCCCACCAGAAAGGCGTCACTCTTGTTCCAGTTCACCTTTGCTGATGATATGGAGCCAAACATGTCAGTTGTCTCAACAAGCATATCAATGTCTTTTTGATCATTCACCATTACCATAACATCATCGGCATAGGCTGACAATTTGAATGCATTTTCACACAAGGGAACATGGAAGCCAGAAAGCTTAGCTCTCAGCTGTGTCAACAAAGGTTCAATAGCTAAGGAGTACAGCATCCCAGAGAGAGAACACCCCTGCCGGACACCCCTGTCAAACACTGAATGGAGCACACAAGCCACCGTTGATCTTAAGTATGTTTTTCCACATTGCAATATAACATCTTAGTCATGCCTACAAATTTGTCACCGAAACCAAAGTGTTTTAATGTTTTCCACAAGTACTTTCTTTCTAGGAAATCAAAAGCCTTCTCTCGGTCTAGTGAAACCAGTCCTGTTTTCAGGCCAAGAAGTTTGGAGATGTCGAGAACGCCCCTAATGAGGTGGATATTATCAAAGATAAAACGCTCAGGAATGCAATATGTCTGGTCCCGGTGTACAACTTCTGAGATCACTTTACGTAATCTCAAAGCTAGTGCTTTTGAGAGTATTTTGTAGTCAGTGGTGAGTAACGCAACAGGGCGCCAGTTTTTAAGGTGATTCAAATCACCCTTTTTTGGGTAACAGGGTGAGCACTGCCCTTCTACATGACAACGGGCAGTTCCCCCCTCTCCAAACATTCGTTCACAACCTCAAGAAAATCCCTCCCCATAACCGGCCAAAACGCTCTGTAGAACTCAACTGAGAGCCCGTCAATGCCTGGTGGCTTCCCATACTGCATGGTGTGGAGGGCATCTTCCAGCTCCTCCAGTGACAATTTTTCATCCAGCATTTTCCTTGAAGCATTGTTAAGAGTGGGCAGGCCTTGAAAGAAAGTTTGTTCAACTAGAGGGCGTTCCACATATTCACATCGGTACAATTCTGAATAGAACCTGACCGCCTCTTTACGTATTCCGGCAGTATCGGACACTAGTGTTCCCAAATGCGAGTACACACCATGCATATATCTTTTTTGACTATTTTTCTTTTCTAGGCCGAAGAAAAATTTAGAGGGGGCATCCATTTCAGACACATTTCTAAAACGAGACCTTACTAGGGCCCCCTGAGCTCTGACTCTAAGCAACTCAGACAGTGCCACTTTTTTTGTTTTAAAAGACTCAGCGTGACCCTGATTATCATTTGAGGGTGAAGGATGTTGCATATCCATAATTTCGAGCTCTATCCTTCTTAAAGACTGGGTGATTTCTCTAGACACGTATAAATTATATTCTTGACAAAACATTTTGATTTTAACTTTGGCCACATCCCACCACTGTGCTAGTGATAGGTGATTGGCTTTCTCACATTTCACAACATTCCAAAAAACAACAAAACACTCTTTAAAATTTAAATCGTCTAAAAGTGATGCATTGAAATGCCAATAGGCACTCCTTGGTTTAACATTGTTCATAGAAATGTCACACACAACAACACTGTGGTCTGAAAAGCCCACCGGGCATATCCAGCATTTTCTAACAATGTTCAAGTGGCTTTTAAAAATATAAAACCTGTCCAGTCTGGCCAGAGATAGTGTATTTCCTCTGGAGTGTGCCCAAGTATACTGCCGCTCAGTGTTATGTAAACTTCTCCAGACATAATCCATAGGTTGCTATTAAGTCCAGTAGATGACTACGTGACAGAGCATGGGGTTCTACATGATTCCTGTCCATGTCCTCTGCTGTGCAGTTGAAGTCGCCGCACAAAAAAAGCAGCTCATTAGGACTACAATCCTTAATCAGACTATTTAGTCTTCTAAACCACCCTGTCGGCACCACTGGTTGGCGCATAAGTGCAGATGAAAACAAAAACTCCATTCTCATAAGTAGCTTGTATTTTCAAGAGTCTTCCCCTTATAACTTCATTGACACTATATGACTGTGGAATAAAATTTTGTGAAAAAAGCACAGCTACCCCAGCACTAATGGACGTATGATGGCTAAGGACAGCCAACCCACCCCACTCCTTACACCAATCCGT
>NC_085866.1:23398886-23408886 GCF_034702125.1 Engraulis encrasicolus | reverse complement strand
GTGGTGCAAAATTGTGAAGTCCATGAATGCAAGTGTATGGGCTGTTGTGTGGGCACGCACAGGAATATGTGGGTTTGTCAGTAATGAGAGCGTGCAATCAGAGCTTTTTGGGGCTGATTAAGGTGCTTCTTCACCTTCAAGTAGCAAGCAGAGCTTGCCGATGGGTCTCTGCAGCACGTTGGTTTGGGTTTTCACCAACACGCTCCGCACAAGACCTTTGCGCCCGGGCAGGGTCTTGACCACCCTACCAAGGGGCCACGAATTTCTTGGTGCTGCTGGGTCCACCAGCACCACAATGTCATTGACTTTGAAGTTTCTTTGGATTTTGGTCCACTTCTGTCGTCGCTGCATTTGGGGAAGGTACTCTGAGGTCCACCTCCGCCAGAACAGATCTGCCAGGAATTGGACATGTTTCCACCGTTGCCTGCTGTAGACATCCTGTTTGCTGAAGAGACCAGGAGGTGGCAGCGGTTCATTCTTCAACTGCAGCAGGTGGTTCGGTGTCAAGGGTGTGAGATCTGTTGGGTCACTGGATGTCGTGGTGAGTGGCCTGTCGTTGAGGATGCACTCAACCTCACAGCAGGCCGTTCGCAGCATTTCGTCGTCGAGGGTTTGTTGTTTCACGATGGAGAGGAGTGTCTTCTTCACCAACCCGATGAGCCGTTCCCACACTCCTCCGAAGTGGGCTGCATGTGGTGGATTGAAGAGCCACTTGACATGGTTGGCCAGCAGGTTTTCCTGGATCTTATCTTGGGCCAGCTGATTGTACGCAGTTTCCAACTCTCTCTGTGCAGAGGTGAAGTTGGTGCCGCAGTCTGTACGGATGGTGAGTACATTGCCTCGCCTACACAGGAAACGCCGGATGGCGTTAATGCAGGAACTTGTGTCCAGACTTGCGGCTACTTCCAGGTGGATGGCTCGGCTTACCAGACAGGTGAAGAGTACACCCCAGCGCTTCACACGTGAGCGACCACTCTTGACCTCCATCGGCCCAAAGAAGTCGATGCCCACGTGAGAGAATGGTGGCAAGTTGGGGGTGACCCGGTCCTGTGGTAGTTCCGCCATCTTCTGCGTTCCAGGTCTGGCATACATTCGTCTGCAAAACACACAAGAGCGGGCAATATGCCTAGCACGAGAGTTAGCAGAAGGAAGCCAGAATTTCTGTCCAAGTTTTGACAGCATGTAATTTCTTCCTGCATGTCCAATTTTCTGATGAATGTCTCTTAGGATTAACTCGACTATGTGAGATGACTTTGGTAGAATGATTGGATTCTTGGTACTCACAGGCACTGGAGATTCACCAATCCGTCCTCCGACCTTCATGAAGTCATATTCAATGATTGGATCCAGATCGAATACAGGACTGCTAGCTTTCACTGGCTTACTCATTTTCAAGAGTTTCAGTTCTGCATCAAAGTGCTGTTGCTGTTCGTAACGAATGATTGCCTTTTCTGCTTCGTCTAAATCATCCACAGTTAAGCATTGTTGCTCACCTTCACTTGTGGATGTCTTGGGTTTGTCCTTTCGGATTCGAAGCAGAAGGATGCGTTTGAGCTTCAGCAGCCAGGCAACAGCTCTGAGGAGTTTCTTCCAGGAGGAGAAGTACTGGATCAGGGAAGAGGTAGCATTAGTTTCAAGTTTCACGCAGTTGACAGTAATGGCATGTTTTACCTCTGTGTCACAGTTGGGGATGTAGCTCAGGTCCTCTGGCAGATCAGGCCACTCTGATGCTCCTCTTGAGAGGAAGGGAGGACCGTGGAGCCATCTGGTGGACGCCAAGAGTGGTTCGATGTGGAGTCCACGTGAGGCATCATCTGCCGGGTTGTCCTTTGAGCAGACATACCGCCACTGGTGTACTTGTGAGAGGCTGTGGATTACTGCAATGCGGTTAGCAACATATGTGCGGAATCTTGTGGTTTCATTGTGAATGTATTTCAGCACGGTGGTGCTGTCTGTCCAGAAAGTGGAATCCTGGAGGTCCATGTGTAACTCTTTCTGGAGCATTTTGTCAACTTTCACAGCGAGGGTGGCAGCAGCAAGTTCCAATCTGGGAATAGTCATCTGCTTGAGAGGTGCTACTCTTGATTTTGCCGTTATGAAGGCGAGGTGAGTGTCTCCACTGCCGTTCACAAGACTGAGGTAAGTGACTGTTCCATAGCCAGCTTCGCTGGCATCACAGAAATGATGGAGCTGAACAGTCTTCACTGGGCCGAAACCCTCAGGTTTTATGCACCTGTCCACTTCGAATCTGTCCAGCTGTTTCAGTTCTGTCATCCATCTCTGCCATGGCTTGCAGAGTTCTTTTGGAATGTTGTCATCCCATCCACAGTTTTCAATGCACAGTTTTTGTAGGATTTGCTTGGCTTTGAGAATGAAGGGGGATAGGAAACCCAATGGGTCGTAGATGGAACTCACAACTGAAAGGAAGGCTCGCCTTGTAAGTCCTGTGCTCTTGTCGGCAACCTTGAAGGTGAGTGTGTCTTTCTGGATGTTCCACTGGATTCCTAGGGCCCTCTCCAGAGGTGGTTGTTTTTCTCTGTCCAGGTCGAGATGTTTCACGAGTGTGGCTCTGTGACTTTCAGGAATCGTAGCAAGGACTTCACAGCTGTTGCTCACCCACTTGTTCAGGGTGAATCCTCCTTGGGCGCATGCTTCCCTGAGGTCATGTGTAAGCTGGATTGCCTCTGTTACAGAAGCCACAGATCGAAGGCAGTCGTCTACATAAAAACTGTGATTGATTGTGTCAAGGGTTGTTGCACTGAACTGCTCTGAGTTGTCAACTGCTGTTTGTTTCAGGGCGAAGTTGGCGATGCTTGGAGATGACACAGCACCGAAGAGATGTACGTTCATCCTGTATGTCTCCAATGGCTTGCTCGTATCCCCCTGTGGCCACCAGAGGAATCTGAGAAAGTCACGATGATGTTCATGAACGCGTACCTGGTAGTACATCGCCTCGATGTCGGCCATTACAGCAATCTTTTCTTCTCTGAATCTCAGAAGAACACCCAGCAAAGGGTTCGCCAGGTCTGGACCCTGGAGGAGTTCTGTGTTCAGTGATTTACCCTTGTACAATGCAGAGCAGTCAAATACAACTCTCAGTTTGCCCTTTTGCTTGTGGTATACTGCATGATGAGGTATGTACCAGACTAATCCATCTTGTCTTTGCAGCTGACTTGCTGGCACTTTTTCTGCATAGCCTTTTCTGAGCACATCTTCCATGAATGTGGTGTACTCACGAGCAAAAGCAGAATCTTTCTGGAGTCGTCTGGCTAGACCCACTGTGCGCTGCACTGCCATCTGCTGGTTGTCTGGCATGGTTACAGCTTCATCGCGGAAAGGCAAAGGTAAGTGATAGTCAAGTCAAGTCAAGTCAAGTCAAGTCAAGTAGGTTTTATTGTCAATTTCTTTACATGCACTGGTCATACAAAGAATTTGAAATTACATTTCTTGCTTTCCCATACAGACATAGACTAATCTAGGTAAGGACATAGACAGTATAGACATAGACAGTACTTATACATGGACTTAAGACAGTATGGACATAGACAGTGCTCATACAGACATTTAAAGTGCAAGACTGGACAACAGAAGACTTGTAGAGGACATACATTAAGAGGTATTTGTTGTGCTTTTGTGCTTTTCCTAAAAAAAAGTCCTTTATAGCGTTCTGACATGGTAATAGTAGCATTTTGAAGAAAAATAAATATTAAAGAGGTCTGTCAAGTACACCAGCAGCAGTGTGTGTGTGTGTGTGTGTGTGTGTGTGTGTGTGTGTGTGTGTGTGTGTGTATGTGTGTGTATGTGTTTAGTGCAGGTAGAAGGTGCGGTGTGCGTCTTGTGTGTGTGTTCGTGTGTCTGTGTGTGTGTGTGTGTGTGTGTGTGTGTGTGTCAGTGTGTGTATGTTTGGGTTTAGTGCAGAAAGTGCAGTGTGCTTGTGTGTGTGTGTGTGTGTGTGTGTGTGTGTGTGTGTGTGTGTGTGTGTGCGCGTGTGTGTGTGCGTGTGTGTGTGTGTGTGTGTGTGTGTGTTTTGAGTTAGTGCAGGTTGAAAGTTCAGTCACAAGTATAGTAGTGCAGGTGGAATGTTCAGTCGCAGATATGGTGGTGGGGGATGGGGGGGGGGGGGTTGTCAGTGGCCTTGCTGGCTAGAGGCTGACAGTGGAGGGAGAGTGGGTTGAGTGTTCAGCATCTTGATCGCTTGGTGCATTGTGCTGCTCGCCAGCCTGGTGGTACGGGAACGGAGGCGCCTGTACCTCTTTCCAGAGGGCAGGAGGCTGAACAGTTTGTGTGCAGGGTGGCTTGTGTCTTTGATGATCATCAGTGCTTTCCGGGTGAGGCGTGTGGTGTAAATGTCCTGCAGGGAGGGGAGTGGTACTCCAATGATCTTCTTCGCTGTGTTCACAACACGCTGGAGTGTCTTCCTGTTTTTCTCCGTGCAGCTTCCTCCCCACACTGTGATGCAGTTGGACACGACGCTCTCTATGGTTCCTCTGTAGAATGTTGTCATGATGGAGGGTGTAGCACTTGCCTTCTTTAGTTTGCGCAGGAAGTAGAGACGCTGATGGGCCTTCTTCGCCAGTGATGTAGTGTTGGTGGTCCAAGAGAGGTCGTCGCTGATGTGCACTCCAAGGAACTTGGTGCTGCTCACTCTCTCCACAGCATCGCCGTCGATGGTCAGTGGTGGCAGTTGTTTTTGGACCCTTTGGAAGTTGACAACAATCTCCTTGGTCTTGTTGACATTCAGCAGGAGGTTGTTGTCTTTGCACCATCTGGCCAGCAGGTCTACTTCTTCTCTGTAGTGAGTCTCATCGCCCTTGGTGATGAGGCCCACCAGTGTTGTATCATCCGCAAACTTCACTAGATGGTTAGTGCTGTGGGTCGTTGTGCAGTCGTGTGTCAGCAGCGTGAACAGCAGGGGGCTGAGAACACAACCTTGCGGAGCCCCCGTGCTCAGGGTCAGGGTGCTCGAGGTGTTGTTCCCTACCCGTACTGCTTGTGGTCTTTGCATCAGGAAGTCCAGCAGCCAGTTGCAGAGGGAGGTGCTGAAACCTAGTTTGTCCAGTTTTCTGATGAGTTGTTGTGGTATTATGGTATTGAATGCTGAACTGAAGTCAATGAACAGCATTCTCACATATGAGTCTTTATTGTCCAAGTGGGTGAGGGCTGGATGGAGGGCAGAGCAAATTGCATCCTCCGTGGATCGCTTGGCTCGGTATGCGAACTGGTAGGGGTCTAGGGTGGGGGGTAGGGTGGCTTTGATGTGTGACAGGACTAGCCGTTCGAAGCACTTCATGATTATGGGCGTCAGTGCTACAGGACGGTAGTCATTGAAGCATGATGGTGATGATTTCTTCGGCACAGGTATGATGGTAGCAGCTTTGAAAAGTGATGGGATGACTGCTTGCTCCAGAGAGATGTTAAAGATGTCTGTGAAGACATCCTTCAGCTCTTCTGCACAATCCTTCAACACTCGGCCTGGTATGTTGTCTGGGCCAGCTGCTTTGCGTGGGTTGATGGTGGCCAGTGTCCTCTTAACACTGGCAGAGGACAGGTAAAGGGGTTGATCATGGGGGGGAGGGGGAGTTTTCTGTGGGTGAGTGTCATTTTGTGCTTCAAAGCGGGCAAAGAAACTGTTCAGGTCGTTTAGCAGAGAGGTGTTGTTGTCACAGCTTCGTGGTGCAGGCTTATAGTCCGTGATGGCCTGTATGCCCTGCCACAGGCTCTGTGCATCTCTGCTGTCTTTGAAGTGTGTTGTTATTTTGTCTGAGTATTCCTTTTTTGCTTTCCTGATGCCCTGGGACAGGTTTGCTCTTGCTGTCTTTAGGCCAGCTACGTCTCCTGCTCTGAAGGCTTTGTCTCTGGCCCTCAGCAGTCGGTGAACGTCCCCTGTGAACCATGGCTTCTGGTTGGCCCTGGTAGTGATGTGTTTTATTTCTGTAACATCATCGATGCATTTTGTGATGTAGGAGGTCACGGTGTCTGTGTACTCCTCAATGTCAATGTGATTGCTGTGGGTGGCAGTTGTTTTGAAAATGTCCCAGTCTGTGGTTTCAAAGCAGTCCTGAAGTCGTGAGATGGCTCCCTCAGGCCATTTTCTCACCTCCTTCTGAACTGGTTTGGTGAGTTTTGCCTTTTGTCTGTAAGCTGGCAGTAGCAGAATTGTTGTGTGGTCTGATGATCCAATGTGGGGGATGGGCTTTGCCTTGTATGCTCTCTTCTGATTTGTGTAAACGAGGTCCAGGGTGTTTTGTTCTCTTGTTGGGAAGTTGACATGTTGATGAAATTTTGGAAGTACTGTTTTGAGATTTCCGTGGTTGAAATCCCCCAGTACCACTGTGAAGGCATCTGGGTGTGCATCTTGTTGTTCACTGATGCCCCGATGCAGCTCGTTCAGTGCCTCGCTTTTGACGCCATTGTTGTTGCTGGGTGGGAGGTAGACGGCGACTAATAGGATAGCGGATATTTCTCTGGGTAAATAGAAAGGTCGGCACTTGATGATCATGAACTCCACTCGTGGAGAGCAGTGCCTCTGTACTACCGTAGCATTATTGCACCAAGCATCATGTGTGTAGACACATATTCCCCCCCCTCGTTTTTTCTCTGCAAGGGCTCTGTCCGCTCGGTGGCACGTTTGTTGTTCCAGTTGTAAAGCCGAATCGGGTATGCCGTCGTTCAGCCATGATTCGGTGAACACCGTAACGCAGCAGTTCCTCACGGTTTTGTTCGCTGATCTTAGTAGCCGTATGTCATCCATCTTATTGTCCAGAGATCTGACGTTTGCCAAGAGAATTGATGGTATTGCTGGATGAGTTGGGTTGGCTGCAAGCCGTGTCTCGACGCCACCTCGTTTGCCCCTTTTCCTAATTCTTGAGCATCGTTTTCGGGTCCGATGTAGTCCTATGGCAGACGGGTCCGATGTAGTCCTATGCCGCCGGAGAATTCCTAGTTCTTCCAGGGTCTTCATTGGTACATCCAATACATTGCTTAAGTTGTCCATTCTTATCTGCAACAGCTGTTGCCGACTGTACGTGCGTTCCGACATATTTTCCGACGATAGACATTTCGAAAGACACATTTTAACACAAATAAACACTGAAAGTTGGGAAAGCAAGGGGCTGCTGCAACCTACGTGCGCCGCCGCCGCCGAATAGTGACCATTTTTGAGTTTGACTGACCTGGTTGTCACATCCATGAATTTCTTATCCTCAACAGACATCTCCGTCTCCTCTTCACTTTCTTTCTCAGGGAACTCGTGGTTGTAATGACTGATGAGCATATCCTTTATGTTTTCCAGTGAGATTCGGTTGACTGTGGCTGTCCACTTGTCACGTCTTTTCACAGCAGAGCAGGAGTTGAGCGGGCCGTGGACCACCCATCCAAGAATAGTGCGTAGCGCAAAGGGACCTCCATGTTGGCTGTTTAGGACTTCCCATGGTTCCAGTGCCTTGGGTACGTCCATGCCGATCAGCAGCTCAATGTCAGCGTCAATGCTGTCCAAGGTTATGCCACTGAGGTATGGCCATCTTTCCAGGTCATTTGTTGTGACCAAGTGGTCTTTGGTCACAGGGATTTTGGGTTGAGTATAGATTGTGGGTAGCTCAAGGAACACACTGCCCTCTATGTTGCCTACCTCGAGTCCAGTTAGCTCGTAGCATCTCACTGTTTGTTCCTGTCCCATAGTTCTCAGAGCCACCTCAGTCTTGCATCCGCTGATGTTGAGCTGGTGCATGAGCTTGTCTGAGCAGAAGGTTGCTGAGCTGCCCGGGTCAAGGAATGCATAAGTCTTGATGCTGTTGGAGTTTTTGTTTGACCTTACAATGACTGGCACTATGGCTAAAGCACACTGACTGGCCCCTGTAGCGTGACTGGCTGAAATGAGTGCACTGTTAACAGGAGCGTGGGTTTTAACTGTTTCATCATTGTTAATGTGTAGTAATGTGTGGTGTTTACGTGTGCACAACTCACATATGGCTCTATTCAGGCAATTTCGGCTGATATGCCCTCTCTTTAGGCACCCAAAGCAGTAGCCGTTCGTCTTCAGATGCTCCACTTTTTCCTTGTGTGCCTGGGATTTGAAATTCTCACAGTCTGTGATGGCATGACTATCTGAGCAGCAACTGCATGACAGTGATGTTGGAACAACTGTGTTGGTTTGCTGTGTCCTAGCTGGTCGTGGTGCTGTCTGAGTGCTAGAGGGTGTGACCGAGGTTACAAAACTGCTTCCACTTTTTTGAGGCTTTATGCTGGGCTTGGATCTAGAGACTGGCTTGCTGGCAGGAGTGTCTCTGATGTCTCCGAACACTGGGTGCAGTAGGATGTTGGATTGACATTCTATGAACTCCACGAGGTGCTTGAATTTAATCCGTGAGTCATCTTGTTGGGATTTCTCATATACTTTGCTGCGCCAGCGTTCACGGAGCTTGTAGGGTAATTTGGATATGAGGTGTTTGAGGTTTGATGCTACATTCAATTCATCCAAATGGTTCAGATTGTGCATAGCATTAAGGCATTCTCTCAAGTACAATGCATAGTCAAGGAGAGCCTTTCCGTCATCAACTTTAATTGTTGCCCAATTAAAAGCCTTGTCCATGTATGCATTTGCAATTTTAATTTCATTCCCAAAATGGGTTTTCAAAAGCCTTTTTGCCTCTGTGTAGCCTTGGCGGGCATCCATATGCATGCAGCTTCTAACTATGTTTTTAGCTGGGCCATCGGTGAATTGCTCTAGAAAGTATAATCTGTCTTTGTAGTCATCAGTGTTTTTCTCTATTGAATGCTCAAATGCCAGTATGAATGGTTGGAATGACAGGGGGCTACCACTAAAAGTGGGCACATCTCTTTTTGGTAGGAGTGAAAGATTTTGTTGTCTCACCATTATTTCTGCCAGATCTCTTTGCCTGTTGGGCTGCACTGCATTGGCTGGAGTGGGGTTGGTTCCGTCAAGTTGAGGCTGCACTGTGTCGGTGGTTGGAGTGGCGTTGATTTCGCCAAGTTGAGGCTGCACTGTGTCGGTGGTTGGAGTGGCGTTGATTTGGCTCTGTTGTTGCTGCTGGTTTGTAGTGGAGGGTGTAGTATCCCTGGAGCTGCTTTGGAGATGTCGCACAGCTCGCTGGAGTGGCGTTTTAGGAACAACGGTCACGGGCGCGAAGTCAAGGGCAGAGAGCTCGGGCAGACTTTGTTCAGCTGGTTGTTCTTTACTAGATGCCAAGTACTCATTCATGGCGTCACCTAGCTCTTCAGCATCCTGCAGTGCTTTGAGTTTGGCATTTGCCTCATCCAGCTGAGCTTGTAGCTCCAATCTCTCACGCTTTGATTTTAATGCCATTTCCTCCATGTCCCGTTTTAATTTAAGAGATCTTTCCTCCATCTCACGCTGTATTTTGAGTTCTGCCTCCTCCATTTGCAGCGCCTGCAGCGCTGGTAGTGTTTTACTGCGCGCATCTAAAGCGGCCTTCTCGGCCAATGCCAATTTCGCTGCAGATGAAACTCTTGAAGTTCTGGACGCGTTGGAAATGCTGTCGCGTGACTGCACTGTCGACTGCAATTTATTTTGTTCTTGTTTCCGAACATCAACTTCTTTAAAGAAATCATCCATTTCCTGCATTTTGTTATTAAACCATTCTGTGTCACAATAATGACTGTACGTCGTCGTGCGAGGATTTGAATGATTCAATGCTTAACAACAGTGCCTTCAATTTCCCTTCAACTTCTCCCACTTCTACATTTTTTTTCATCATAGTTCGAATTTCATTAATCTGTTTTGTGCAGACACTCAATTTGCCGCGGCGAGAGAGAACCTGGGCTTTTAATGTCTTGGCCGGTTCTTGAGCCGTCTCGCTTTCCTTGCTGTCCGACATTATGACTTAATTCTTAACTTGCTCTGTCCACAATTAGTATGTATGTTCCTTTAGTCCACAATCACTTCAATCTCTCAACTTTCAAAGTCCTTAAGGTTTCATACACTTCCACATTTTCTTCACTCACCCTGCGTTCAAACTTGCTT
>NC_085866.1:23381386-23388886 GCF_034702125.1 Engraulis encrasicolus | reverse complement strand
CACAGCAACCCTGCAGACCCCAACATCCTTGAAAAGGCACCAGCTATGCCTCAGATGCGACATTTGGACAGCCCTCCTGACTTCAAAGAAACATCCAAGGCAATCAGGAGCTTGAAAAATAACAAAAGCCCAGGACCCGATGGCATCCCTGCGGAGGTACTCAAACAAGGGGGCTATCTCCTCACACGCCGCTTACACCTCTTGATCACCAAGATCTGGCAGTCTGAGAACGTACCTCAGGACTGGATGGATGCCAACATCGTCGTTCTCTATAAGCAGAAAGGGGACAGAGCAGACTGTGGCAACAGTCGAGGAATTTCTCTCCTCTCCACAGCAGGCAAAGTCCTTGCAAAGATTATGCTTTCCCGACTGGTTGCATACATCTCAGAACTTACTCTGCCTGAAACACAGTGTGGCTTCCGTAAGTGCAGATCCACGACCGACATGATCTTTGCTCTACGGCAGCTACTCGAGAAAAGCAGAGAGCAGCGCAGAGACCTCTACATCGCTTTCATTGACCTCAGCAAAGCTTTTGACACCATTAACCGCGACTTGCTCTGGACACAACTTGGCAAACTTGGTGTACCACCGAAGTTCCTGTCTATCCTGCAACAACTACACGAAGGCATGCAAGCCAGAGTTGTTATGGGAGGACATCAGTCGGATCCCTTTGAGGTCAATGTTGGGGTGAAGCAAGGTTGTGTCCTGGCACCAGTGCTGTTCAATTGCCTCCTTACAGCAATCACTCAACTGTTCCACCGCGCTCTGCAGCACAAAGATGGTATAGACCTGGAATACCGCCTTGATGGCAACCTCTTCAACATCCGGCGTCTCCAAGCTCAGACAAAAACATCAACCTGCCATATCCATGAGCTCCAATATGCAGATGACTGTGCCATCTTGGCACATAGCCCAGAATCCATGCAGCATGCCCTGGACACCATCGCAGCGTTGTATCAGTCCTTCGGTCTTCAAGTTAACACCAAGAAGACAGAGGTTATGGCGCAACTCTGCAACCAGCTCCTTCACATCTTGGCTTCCACATTAATGGCAATCCAATCAGTCTTGTTCAGCATTTTACATACCTGGGCTCCACACTCTCTGCAGATTCTACCCTTGACAGTGAAATTAACCACCGGATCAACAAAGCCTCATCAGCCTTTGGGCGCCTTAGAAAGAGAGTATTTGACAACAACAACTTGAAAAATCAGCACTAAAGTAGCTGTCTACAGTCTGTGTCACCACCCTACTCTATGGGGCTGAAACATGGACGCCGTACAGACGCCACATAAAGAGCCTGGAGATGTTTCACATCAGATGCCTGCAAAAAATACTCCACCTGTCCTGGGAGGACCGCATCCCCCATACTGACATTTTGACTGTCACCGGCACCACCAGCATGGAAGCAGCTCTGGCCAAGAGGCATTTACGCTGGGTTGGCCACACTATTCGCATGCCTGACTATCGCGTCCCACACCAAGTCCTTTATGGACAGTTGCTCAACTCCAAGCGGGCTGCAGGTGGCCAGAAGAGAAGATACAAGGACTTTACCAAAGAACTGTTGAAGCGCTGCAACATTAACCCTGACCACCTGGAGAAAATAGCATCCAACAGACCAACCTGGAGAGCTATGTGCAGCAAAGCAGCTGAGCAAGTCAACGACACCTTCATTCAAAAGAGGACTGCAAGACGTGCCCAACGATACCGGCAGGCAAACCCCACCTCCCAATCATCAGGACATACCTGCTCCATCTGTGGAAGAGTGTGCGGCTCCAAAATTGGCCTCCACAGCCACATGAGGTGGCATCAACGGCTACGTTGACCAACACCCCCCCACCCCCAACCCCTCCCACCCCCCGGACCCAACCCCCTGGAACAAGCGTCATCATCGGACACGATGGACAGCTAAGAAGAAGTGTGTGTGTGTGTGTGTGTGTGTGCGTGCGTACGCGTGTGCGCGCGTGTGAGTGTGTGCGTGCGTGTGTGTGAGTGTGTCTGTCTGTGGGTGTGTGTGTGCGTGCGTGCGTGCGTGTGCGTGTGCGTGTGCGTGCGTGCGTGTGTGTGTGTGTCTGTCTCTGCGTGTGTGAGGATGATGAATCTCAGTAGCCAGAGCTTTCTTCTACTAAACCTCAGCAAGCAAACATGACCATCTAATCTTTATCTCTTTCTGTCTCTCCTCAAATAGTTCTCCTTCTCTGTAACTCTCCTCCTCTGTTTGTCTTTCTGTCCCTGTCTCCAATTGTTTCTGTCTTTCTCTCTTGTATTGCTGTCTCCCCCCTCCACCCCTCTCTCTCTGCTATTTTTTTCCTCCTCTCCGTGCCCCATGCTCACTCTCTCACTCATTCTCTCTCTCTCTCTCTCTCTCTCTCTCTCTCTCTCTCTCTCTCTCTCTCTCTCTCTCTCTCTCTCTCTCTCTCTCTCTCTCTCTCATTCTCTTTCTCAGATATTCTTTTTTTTCCTCCTCTCCATGCCCCATGTTTTTCTCTCATTGTCAACTTCTCAATGGCCCATCCCCATGCTAATGTATTCACAGAGAGGACATTTTCCGCTGTCTGGATGGGAGCAGTTAGGGCTGCTGACAACCTTGTCCGGGCCCGGGACAAAGCCCTCAGAGAGGGCCCCCACTCAATACATTCAATTTAATGAAGACCTAATTCTGGGCCCCATTTTTCCATGGGCACGGGGCAATTTGCCTCTTTGTCCTCCCCTGTCAGCTTCCCTGGGAGCAGTGATGTTGTTATTGTTGCCGCCGCTGCTGCTGCTGATGCTGCCATTGCTCCTATTGCTGCTATTGATAGTGCCTCTCTGCATACATTTCTGATTGGCCATACATCACAAAACGCATAAGAGGCCAGGGCCCCAACCTTTTTGCATATGAAAGATTGTGTGTTCAGTGGCAAAAGCTAGCCATTTATTTATTTCCCCATACTTTTACGAGACCCCAGGCTCAGCCTCAAAACAATGAACACAGACTCTGTTGCCACGGCTACCAGATGGGGCTGTTCCAGTGGGTTGAATGTTCCCTCGTACTCCTAGATGGCAACCGCTGATGGCTGTCTTTTCTCGTATCGTATTGCGGCGTATCGCACAGCTTTATCACAATCACATGCTGTAAATGTGTCTGCCCTGACACCATTTTACCCTCTCTTATCCTTCTCAAATCCTCTCTCTCTCTCTCACACTCACGCTCTGTATCCTTCGTTTAGTTCCATCCTTCCCCTTTTTTTCTCTTTCTTCCGCTATCTCCCGGACACCTGTATATCTGCCTTTCTCCCTCTCTCTCCCTTTATATCCCTCTCTTATTTTCACTTTTCACTCTCTCTTTCTCTTTCTTTCTCTCTCTCTCTCTCTCTCTCTCTCTCTCTCTCTCTCTCTCTCTCTCTCTCTCTCTCTCTCTCTCTCTCTCTCTCTCTCTCTCTCCCTCCCTCTCTCTCATGCTCTCTCCATACCTCTCCTACATCTTCATGACCTTGCTGGTGTCATGGTGGAGATGTGTGGAGCAGATGGATTGCTGATAAGAGCAGAGGAGGAGAAGCTTGGAGATAAATCCAGCCTGGTAATTCTGCTGGGAAAGAGGCTGATGGCACCCGCTGATAAGACAGACAGGGGAAAAAGAGGAAGACAGGGGAGAAGCGTGGTGGTGAAGGGACAGCAGAGATAAGGAGAATGTGTGTGTGTGTGTGTGTGTGTGTGTGTGTGTGTGTGTGTGTGTGTGTGTGTGTGTGTGTGTGTGTGTGTGTGTGTGTGTGTGTGTGTGTGTGTGTGTGTGTGTGTGTCTGCGTGTGTGTACGTGTGTGTGTGTACGTGTGTGTGTGTACGTGTGTGTGTGTGTGTGTGTGTGTGTGTGTGTGTGTGTGTGTGTGTGTGTGTGTGTGTGTGTGTGTGTGTGTGTGTGTGTGTGTGTGTGTGTGCACGTTTTTGAGGGGGTGGGTGTGTATGTGTGTTGTGGGTGTTTATATATATCTGTGTGTGTGTGTGTGTTTGTAAGATAGAGAGAATCAGAGAAAAAGAGAGGGAAAGCAGGAGGGGAAGGAAATCCTGATTTGATTCAAAGCCATTGTCTGAATTCTGGCCAATCCCACACACTGAGTGCCTGTGGCCAATAGGACAAGGGGGAGCTGACACCACCTGTGAATGGGACAGACAGTGGATGTAGAGGAGACCGGCATGCAGGCAGGCAGACAGACAGACAGACAGACAGACAGACAGGACAGGATGGCAGGCAGACAGGCAGGCAGGCAGACAGACAGTGAATGTAGAGGAGACCAGACAGGCATGCAGGCAGGCAGACAGACAGACAGACAGACAGACAGACAGACAGACAGACAGACAGACAGGCAGACAGTCAGGCAGTCAGACAGATAGACTGGCAGGCAGGCACACAGACATACAGACAGACACAGAGACATACAGAAATATAGACGACTAGGCACTCATTCAGCCAGAGAGCTAGATAGACACACAGATAAAAAGAAAGACATGAACAAACAGAACGATCATCAGCCAGCCAGAAAGACACACAGACAAACCGACTGACAGACAGACAAAAAAGTAGTCAACCAAACAGCCATCCAGCCAGTCAGCCATCCAAGCAGCAACCTAGACACACAGATAGGCAACCAGCCAGACAGACAGACAGATAGACAGGCAGACAGATAGACAGGCAACCAGCCAGCCAGACAGTGTGGCCCCATCCACATGAGATAATGTCTGGGATTCCAACCAACTGAGTCCCGCCACAGCCCCCCCTAGAGGATGCAGTTGAGATAACTTTTATTTTGTTACCTCAGCTGATTGACAAGAAGAGGGAAGCGGCGAGACGATGTGGCAAAAAAAAAAAATCAAATTCCTTCCTTCCTCCTTTCAGGGTGTGACCAGCTGACTGATAGTAACGGACTTCTTGTGTGTGCTCTTTGATTGGCTGGAGGGGAAGGGAAAGAAAGCCCTGTCTATCTTGTGGCTTTGTGGCTGGTGGTGGTGGTCAGCGATGTGTTCAGCTTATTGTGCTCTTACTTTTGCTATTGTAGCCCCATAATGCACCCCGTTCCACCAGTGAAATGGTGTACTAGTGAAATGCTGTTATGACAAAACACAGGGCCTTAAGTATTGCCATTCTGCTAGCAATTCAAGTCAAGTAAAGTCAGTAAATTTCTTTACGTGCACTGCTCTTGCAAAGAATTGAAATTGCGTTCCTTACTTTCCCATGCATGCATAGCCAAACTTAAGGTATGGACATAGATGGTATAGACATAGTTGTCATTCTGGTAACAGCAAATTTATAACATTTTTAATGGGCTAATGAGGTGGCCATCTGTGTTCAGTGTCATTCAAATGTTTTATTAGCTCCAAAATAAGTCTGGTTGTGCACAACACACCTTAGCTTGACATGACCTGGATGACTGAGAAATCTTCACAGACGACTTTATCTGTTTTTCTTTTACTTTCTACCCTGGTGTCCCTCCTCATTTTCAAAGAGGAAGTAAAGTGTTAACTTCTACAAACTTCTGCAAAATTTTGCTTTCAGTGTGTGTGTGTGTGTGTGTGTGTGTGTGTGTGTGTGTGTGTGTGTGTGTGTGTGTGTGTGTGTGTGTGTGTGTGTTTGTGTGTGTGTGTGCGTGCGTGTGTATATGTTTTCCCAACCTCATGGCTATGTGTGAGTGCATCAAAGAGTGTAAGGTGCCCGCACATCCCAGAAAAACATATTGCTGTGGGTGCAGAATATCAAAAATCACAAATGGAAAAAAGGAGAAGAAATATTTGCACACCGCAAAAGCTCCCTTGTCATGATTTAATGTGAAAAATTGGCACAACGTTTCGACCAGCAAGGTGTTCGTCAGGTGCCGTACAACTCATACGTATAACTGGTATATAACTCATACTTACAACATGAATGCCATGTGCATTACGCCTCTTTTTGGGAGATAACATTGGGGGTTAAGCCGAGGCAACGCCCTGTTGGTGTTGGTAAAGAAGAAGCGAAAGACAAGGACTTGCAAACTAGCGTTGTTCAAGTTCAACTTACCGAAGACGCGTTGTGTTGTCAGCTGTTGAAATAATATAGGCAAACAGCCGTGACTGATGCATGGACTGTGTTTATTTATAGGCTAGCCGATGTTGCGTGTAAGTTAATGAGACTTTCGGTTTGTTGTCCCCCACAAGAGGCGGGACCATTCTTTCACGAACGAAGTACCTGGATGGCGGTTATAGATGGGTCCTACATTTTTTTCCCCTAGCTGTGCGACCCTGCTGCACACAACTCAAACCTCTGATTGTTGAAAAACGAAGTCGGTCAAAAAATTAGCTGACGTGGTTGTCTGCCAGTGTCTTGCCCCTCCTCACAACACTGTGTTTATAAACAAAACGGGACCGCTGTAAGACCACTGCCTCTAGTAAACACAAAATGTGTGTCCAGCAGCGTCAATACCCCCAGCTCTGGCTTCAAGGTAAGAGAAACAGCCTCAGCAGCACAGCAGCAGTTTACTGCTTTAGACGAAGGATATTGGATTTCTCTTTCTTTTCACTAACGATTCTATTTCACCCTGCTCCACACAAGGGACATAGAATGCACCCCTTTGTTATTGTTTTCTTTCTTTCTTTTCTCTTTCTCTTCTCTTCTCTTTTTTCTCGTTCAGAGGTGGGTGGGTGGGTGTGGGTTGTTATCAAATCAGACCAATAAGAGGAGTGGAATAAAGAGGGCATCGTCTTGTTACCGAGGTGACTACAAGTGGTCATTTTCATCTCCCAGCCTCCCCAGCTACTCTACTCTCTCACTCAGCGGTTCTTTCACTGCCGCCACACACACACACACACACACACACACACACACACACACACACACACACACACACACACACACACACACACACACACACACACACACACACACACACACACACACACACACACACACACAGCCATACAGCCACACACACACACACACACACACACACACACACACACACACACACACACACACACACACACACACACACACACGCACTTACATGCACTCACGCATGCACGCACACACATACTGTACATACACATACACACGCAAACACACGCGTACACACGCAAACACACGCGTACACACACACACACACACACACACACACACACACACACACACACACACACACACACACACACACACACACACACACACACACACACACACACACACACACACACACACACACAGAAACAGATACAGATACAGATACAGATATAGACAGATACACACTTGCTTTTCTCTTACCATGTATGTTTACAAAGATAGACTCTTTCTCGCTCTTTCTCTCTGTTTCTCTCACACACACTCTCTCTCTCTCTCTCTCTCTCTCTCTCTCACACACACACACACACACACACACACACACACACACACACACACACACACACACACACACACACACACACACACACACACACACACACACACACACACACAGAAGTACACATGCACACACCCACCCCCTTATTTGTCAAGGAGGCGTGAGA
>NC_085866.1:23373886-23376386 GCF_034702125.1 Engraulis encrasicolus | reverse complement strand
AATGGTAATTGACACAGCCCTGCCAAAACAGCTTTACTTACGTAAGTGAGCCCTCTATTTAAAATGAGTGTGGCAGCGTACCAAAAGACGCTGCTTGACTTTGCTCGGGCGGTCTGACATTCGAGCCAGACTGAAGAATGCGTGTGGCCGTTTGTTTAATGGAACCTGGAGTGACACATGACATGATGTGATACTCGTGTAACACTTCAACGGCTCTTGCTCTTGGCTTTGACTGACATGTTAACTCATTCGTGACATAGTGTATGTACTAGTGGTGTCAACAATAATCCAGTCAGCGATGCATTGCAATGTGGGGTAGGACAATTCAGCAATGGATTCGGCAAGGGCCATAATTGATGCGGCATATTTTTCCAAGTTTCAATTACCTCTGTGGGCATTTCTGGAGCAAATTAACTTTAAATTAAATTGTAATGCTTGTAATGCATTGCAATGCATCATAGAATCGGACTGAATTACCTCCCGGATTGTAATCGAATTGAATCGTTAGGGCAGTGCCAATGCACACCACCAGTATGTACTGCTCTGTTTTCTGCATACCGCACTATGTTGTAGCCTAATCAAGATTTCACTTTTTTGCCTTTATTTGATTCGTCTTAAGTAGTGTTTCTCAACGGGGGCTCTGCTGCCTGCCCATGGGGTGTTGGGGAGTCCTAGAGGGGAATTGAGAAGGATACAGCTGAGACGGGGGCGTTGTTTTGTTGCCATTGGGCGGCATTGGTCCATTTTATTTTCTAATACTAAGGGGGCATTGGTAGGCTTATGAGAAGGTCAAAGGTCAGGCTGTTGATAAAGGTCAAGGTGGAGTTTGCTGAATAAAGGTTGAGAACGTCTAATCTTAAGCATTTTTGTACACTTCAAGAGCTCCTGGCTATGACTGACGCGTTTCCAAGTCCAATCTCACGCACATTCAAATACTTTTTTCGGGTGCAGGTTCAGAAACGTGAAGTTCATAAGGTAATGAAAAGAACTGCACACCAGTGAGCTCCCATTTATTCTTGTATGACGTTTCAGGCCACCCTCAGTCTGAGGAAGGGCCAGGGTGGCCCGAAACGTCACACAAGATAAAAATGGAGTAAACGGGAGCTCACAGATGTGCGGTACTTTTCATTACATTATGACTGACGTGTTCACTTATTCATGCCATAGCCCACTGCGTAGGATGCCATGTGACATGTGAGGAACTTCAGTAGTTTTGTTCCCTTACATGGTGCCCTGTGTAGTAAGCAAGTGGACATTTCACCTTTGTTTTGCTTCAATAGGATATTCGCATGAAACATTGCTAAATGCCTGAAACATTTACTTATCTTCACTTGTATTGTGTGTATGCCGAGGGCTCTTTTTCTTAATATACCTTCATTTCTAGAAAAGAAAGATGTAATCCGCGCTCTTGCACTTCACAATCTGGTGCGTCTCGGGAAAGGACTTGGTAAATGCAGGGGAAGAAAGGAATCACCGGAGCATCTTCAGATGTGGAAAATAACTTGTTTTACTGGGCAAGCGTCAAGACTAACGTTTCGACATTCACACGTCTCTGAAGAAGACGTGTGAACGTCGAAACGTTAGTCTTGGCGCTTGCCCAATAAAACAAGTTATTTTCCACATCTGAAGATGCTCCGGTGATACCTTCATTTCTTTTCTATAGATCTCTAAATTGATTTTATCCTTGCATGCAGTTCAAGTATTACAATGGAAATAAGCTCAGTTGAGTGTTTTGTGTTATTTTTTTTGACGTATCGTACCGTACAAGGTGCATAAGCAACATTTTCTTGTCTTTTAACCTTGTGCCAATATATCAAATCAATCAAATCAAATCTACTCTGCCACTAAGGTAAGCTAAGGTAAGGTAAGGTAAGGTAAGGTAAGGTAAGGTAAGGTAAGGTAAGGTAAGGTAAGGTAAGGTAAGGTAAGGTAAGGTAAGGTAAGGTAAGGTAAGGTAAGGTAAGGTAACTTTATTCATGCCTGAAGGCATATTATGAGGGAGCATTACACCTGCTTTTGTTTGGTTTCTTCCTCACCGTTTCTGTATGGCTGTCTAGGAGGAGGCACAGCATACATTACTGAAAAACCTCAAGATGATGTGAGCATCGATTTGGAGACACTTAATCCGAACACATGCATTGATTGGCTCGGCGGTGGTCTTGCATAATGCAAACACTTAGACAGGTGCGTTGGAGCTGAGTTAGACAGGTGCATTGGAGGTGAGTTAGGACAGCTGTGGCATAAAGAAATATCCTTTCCATCTCCGCCCTCCTACCTTTGTGTTCATGCCACATCCGTGTGTGTGTGTGTGTGTGTGTGTGTGTGTGTGTGTGTGTGTGTGTGTGTGTGTGTGTGTGTGTGTGTGTGTGTGTGTGTGTGTGTGTGTGTGTGTGTGTGTGTGTGTGTGTGTGCGTGTGTGTGGGCGTGTGTGTTTGTGTTTGTGTGTGTGTTTGCGCGCGTGTGTGTGTGTGTGTGTTCGCGTGTGTGTTTTTGAGTGCGT
>NC_085866.1:23361386-23368886 GCF_034702125.1 Engraulis encrasicolus | reverse complement strand
AAATCCAAAATCCAAAATCGGAAGTCATCACAATATATGTACACTGTATTCCCCAACAGTACTTTGAACTAGAAAAGTTTACGCTGTAGTACTCAATATGGCAAAAATGTCCAGATGACATACACATTTTAGGTGTTCTCAACAGGTTTTCAGGTACCAATTAATTAACTCTGGTTGGCATTATGTTTTTAAGTACAACTGACATCCTAACACAATGTCTTTGAGTTTGTAAACTGGAACTCTATCTGGCATATGAGTGGTTAGATGTCATGACAACAGCTGAGGCGACCATGGAGTAGTGGTTAAACAGCTGGTCTTCAACCGCAAAGGTTGCTAGTTCAATCCCCAACATGGAGATAACCTTACCTACTTTCATACTTCCTGGAACATGGTATGAAAATGTTCAGATGGCCACCAGATCCATGACTCCAGCTTTAATTAGCAATGTTTTTCACATTTAATTTCGAGCGAAATTACAAAAGAAAAATGCTTAGGTAACGCAAGACAATGTTTGAGCTGCTGTGGTCTGGATAGGGGAATGGCCACAAGATCAGAGGATTGCAGGTTTGAAAAAAGCACTCAAGTAGATATGTATTGTTTATTTTTCACGAAACTGTGAAAGTCACAAATTCTTTAAATCATGTCAATTGGAACTATATCTGACATATGAGACTATGGATGTCAGCATGTTGTGCTCGGGCAGTCATGGATTAACAGTTAAGCAGTTGGACTTGAAACATGATGGTTTCAAGTTCTAGACCCAGCACGGGATGTTAGTAAAAAAGTAAATAAATAATAATCACATTCAAACATTATTGTTTTGGTATGATGTCAGTTGGCCGGATTTGAAGTGGAAAGTAGCCTATGTGTGGAACACATTTGACTTAATTATAAGTAGGCTAAGTCCAATACTTTCTAACAAACAGGGCTAAGTTTCTACAAATATAAAACCTGCAGTTGAGTGGTGTAGGGGAAAGTCCTCTGCATGTAGCCATATCGGCATGTCCTTATCTTGAGGTTGAGAGTTCGAATCCTAAGGCTGGGTCACTCACTTTTTTGGTTGTTTTAGTTGTTTTTTATTGTTTACCAGCTTCTACTTTGTGTAAAGAAGAACCCATTCATGTCAGAACCATAGAAACCCTATTTTATTAAAATGTAACATAAAATACAAACTTCTCTAAAAATGGTGAATCTGTCAATGGGGGATAGATTTACTCAACATCATGTGACCACCATCAAACCACAACTGACAACTTGGCATGGAAAAATGTGTCTATCAACCTCACTTCAAGGTAAGAAAAGACCCATAAAAGTGTGTTGGTGTGTATGTGTAGTAGTTTACTATGTTGCTGTGTGTGACCTTAGGTGCTCTTGATGCTACACTGTGTGTATGTTATGTTAGCAACTTAGCAACTTAGCTTAGAATGTTAGCTACTGCTAGTTAGGCTAGCACTCTGTAGGCCTTTCATACAAATCTTTATCTTGTATCATACATCTGCAGTGTATTATACATCTGCAGCGTTGCATTTTCATAATGACATATTGCACATTGAACTTCTGTAGGCTATAAATCAGTGTAGCAAACCCAGTGATCATGCTGTATAGGGGCCTAATCCAACAAGTCCTCATGAAAGCCTTAAACTTATTAGGCTATTTATGCTCCACAGGCAGCCGATATGGGACCACCAGAACTCTATGATCCATCAGCTCTACTC
The DNA here is from genome assembly GCF_034702125.1 of Engraulis encrasicolus. Classification (NCBI taxonomy): domain Eukaryota; kingdom Metazoa; phylum Chordata; class Actinopteri; order Clupeiformes; family Engraulidae; genus Engraulis; species Engraulis encrasicolus. The sequence goes on along the minus strand of NC_085866.1, from coordinate 23,367,171 downwards.
AACACTCCAAAGGATAAACAACTGACTGTGTTGTGAAGTCTGACACTATTTTGGGAGAAATGTTATTGTAAGTTAGGCTATATGGATCTCCTTCAGCCACCAACTCCTAATAAAAGATTCAGAAATGGACAACAAATAAATGACTAAATTGCCTAATGTGTTGAGGTTGATTCTTTGTAATGTATGGACGGTTGACTGTATAGACTGGGTCTGAATTTTTGAACAGATTGTTGTGTATTGTATGATTGTTGTGTTATTGTCTACTGTTTTTGTTTGTCAACGACATGGAACAAAATAAAAAAAAACTTGATATAATGCATTGTTCACGTTTGTGGAATTAAAGCTCATGTTATATTTGGTTTAAACAGAGGGGTGGTAGCCTAGTGCATTAGTATAAACCAACCAACCAAACAATAAACCAACCAAGATTTTTTTTGTGCCCTAAAATGGGAAAACATAAAACTTTTAATTTTGAAATCAAAACCTTAAGAGCCAATATACCTAAAAAATGCTGTGCTTGTTTACTTTAAAATTGTAACTCTCTGCTAAGTACTAATTGCATTGATTTTTGCATCATTCTCGAAATATTTATGTCAATGGAGCATGTTAGATCTTTGAGTAGCAGCTACTAAAACATTCAAGATTTAATTTTTTCTCATAACATTTGTTTTCACATAACATGTCTGAGTTTATGTAAGACTTTCGTAAACATTTTAGTTTTCAACTCAAATCTTTTGTGTAAACCATTGTTTCTGTGCATTTTAGAGTTTGGAGTACATACTTGACTTGGGCTGCAAAAACTAAAAATCTAATTATGGAATTAATGTTTTCAATCTTTTCAGTCATTTCAAAGTTTTTGATCATCTTCCTAAAGATTTTGTGTCCATCATATGCATGAATGTATGTAGTATTTACTTAAAACATTTGGTCACAAAACTAAAACTTTAAAGGGGAATAAGTTTCCACAAAACTCTTGAGTTCGTGGGACATCTTGGGGTTTACAGTGTAGCCTTTTATACATTGTGTTGTGAGTAATCATTTGGCTAAGTTCCGCCCCCTTGGGTTAGGCCCTACAGTTGCTCGGTCAGATGAACATTCTATAATCTGATATCACCGTGGTTTATGTAGTGACTGTAAGTAAATCGTGGCAGTAGTTCACTCGGGGAAAACTTGCATCTGTGTTAAAAAATACCTCAGACACAATTTCCAACCATATTTGAATACAAATTTAACATTAATATCTTGCCGAGACAGAGAACACAAGAGGACGTTTGTAAAATAAAATATAGCACAATAATATTTAACCTGTGCCTTGTAGAGCCTTTGTTATATGTGTGTTGTTTACAAAATGCTAATGACCATGTCGTAGAGTCTACGACGTAGACTATTACCTAAGACTGTCGGTAATAGCAGAGCAATGTTATTACGAGTGAATTGGATCGACAGTGATCCCATCTGCTAAGGCGCTACGTGGTCTTACCTCCGGTGAGACACAAAACACACACTCTGAGCGCACATGTTTTATTTACTAGCATCTACCAGCCCTGAGTCGCAGTAACAAAGTGAGAAAGAGACATTCCCAGGGACGGAATCCCAGGGCCCTCGCTCGGAACAGAGTGATATAGAATAGAACATTCTGAATAGAACATTATGAAAAATTGATCGTGTTTGTTTTGGGTAATATGCCCATTATGTTACTTGGCGACAGACAGCAAGGAACGAACACACACACACACACACACACACACACACACACACACACACGCACACACGCACACACACACACACACACACACACACACACAAACAGTTACGACTTGATGTTGTGCTGTGAATTTATTTACCATTTTGTTTTCCTATTGCCTTACGTGGGCGAGACAGACAGGCTAGGTGAGACGAGTCGAGACGAGACGAGGCAAGGCGAGGCGAGGCAAAGCTATCCGACTCAATCATTTTGATTTGCCTAAATTGCCAGCGGTAATAGAACATCATTACTCTCCTGCTCTGCGTTATGAGTTTTGTTTACTTTTTCATTTTCGTTGGCCTCGCTTGTCAGACAGGGTGACTGAACTCTCTATTCAAACCCAGTGAGAATGTCTACAATGCACACACATAAGACGCCAATATACACAGGCACAGAAAATGCACTCGCTCCTGCGATGTACTACACTACAATGTACTTGCTGGTTGCCTGCCATATATCCGTCCTTCTGCCTCTGCTCTCAACACAGGTGAATTCACTAATGAACTGATCTACTCTGTCAAACACTGCTGCCAGTTAAGTTGCCACGCTGCCTTAAGTTGGTGAGTTAACTCAACTTGAGAAACCCTCAACTTGAGTCAAGCATAGTTAACTTACAACTTACCTTTTTACGTTTAACTGGCTGCAATGTTTTTTATAGTGCACCAAGTGATTCGATGGTTCAATGGATTGGCAGGACACAAATATAGTCTTTTGCGGCAGAACTTTCACCTCCTCAGTTTGCGATGTCTGTGACTGCACCATGGGGTGCTGGGGCTTCATTGCTTGCATCATACAGGGCCGCTGACTGATAGTCGGGGACTGGGAAAGTGGCCTGATTATCATCGACTTTCAAATCTCTTTTTGACTTAGTCTGACCAAGAGCATAACAATTAACATTTCCCAAACGTCATGGTCGACCTGCCTCCCTTGGTTTGCTAATGGCTGATTGCTTCCGGACAAAGTGGGAGGAGTTCCTGATTTTTCGGGAGCTCAGAAACAACATTGTATTGCTCTTTGCCTGACTAGAAGCAACGCTGAAGGTGTTGCATCACTAGGAGGGCACGGCCTGGCTATGGGGAAAGGGGAGGAATGGTGAGTGGTGACACATGTATTGACAAATGTAGTGGGTCCCTCCCCACTATATTTCCGTACACTTGTATATTGTGTATCGGGGGTTTTGAGATGATTTTGTCCTGGGCTCAACCAATGCTGTGGCCCTAGCGTCAGGGTTGGATTAATGCACAGGCTAGATATGGCTGCCGCCTAGCGGTCCCTACCTGCCGGGGGTGGGGGGGATTGGCCAAAGGTCAAAAATTGCAGAATTATGACAAATATGCGATATTTAAAAAAATGTATCTGTTTTGTCGAAATGATGACACAGTCCATGGAATTATGTTGCAAAATTTGCCTTCCGGGGGAGGCTCACAGCAACCTGTAGCCTAGGGGCCTCAGGCCATTTTAATCCGACCCTGCCTAGTGTACAGTTTAACTGTGATGAATACTGTAGCTGTGGGCGTCATCAGCCTTGTCCTGGCGTCCCCATGACCCCTCAACTCTCTCTTCTTGTTGACTCTTGTTGTTGTTGTTGTTACCGTCACTGCTGAGTGGCTGGGCCTGTGCTTACGTGGCCTGATTGCTGCTGGAGATAGTAAAGGAGAGAGAACACGTGGGAGCTGACATGAGGGCTATAGGGGCTTAGAGCAGCACACTCAGCAAACTAGGATGTATACAAACAACACACACACACACACACACACACACACACACACACACACACACACACACACACACACACACACACACACACACACACACACACACACACACACACACACACACACACACACACACACACACACACACACACACACACACACACACACACACACACACACACACACACACACACACACACACACACACACACACACACACACACACACACACATAGGCACGCACGCACACACACACACACACGCGCACACACACACACACACACACATACACACACACGCACACACACACACACACACACACACACACACACACAGGCGCGCACACACACACACACACACACACACACACAGGCATATATGTTGAGGATACACACAAGCGCGCGCGCACACACACACACAAACCCACACACACACACACATTTCCCTCCAGTTTTTCCTTGTGTGCTGGGCTGCCTCCTCGCCTACCTGAGCACCTGAGTCAACTAACCTGAGAGCACTTCATCAACCTGAGCTACTTGAACAGGCTGCTGACGAATCACACCCATATTACATGTAAAGCTCTTACCTAGGGCCATGCGCGCACACACACACACACACACACACACACACACACACACACACACACACACACACACACACACACACACACACACACACACACACACACACACACACACACACACACACATAAAGACCTGCACTCACTTACAAAATAAGATGTGGAGGTACTTACACACACACACACACACACACACACACACACACACACACACACACACACACACACACACACACACACACACACACACACACACACACACACACACACACACACACACACACAAAACACAAAACACTTAGTTCAGGCCACTGCCACAAAAGAAGTGGGTCAGGTCTGTTGTAAAGGATCCATTTTGTCCACAGTTACCTCTGAAGGATCCATTATATTTGTACCTGGCTGCAATCTGACGCACAGTGTGCCAGGCTCTCGCCTAACCTGCTGCCCACGCAGGGCGAATTGAGGAGGAATGCTGTGTTTTTGTTTGCTTGCCAGGGTTTGTGTGTGTGTGTGTGTGTGTGTGTGTGTGTGTGTGTGTGTGTGTGTGTGTGTGTGTGTGTGTGTGTGTGTGTGTGTGTGCGTGTGCGTGCGCGTGCGTGCGCATGCGCGTGCGTGTGCGCGCACGTATGTGCATGTGTGAATGTGCATGTCCATGTATGCGTGCGTTTGTTATGCGTTGTGCATTTCAGAGGCCGTTATATCTTTTACATCACTGGCTTGATGTGAGCGATAAAGCGTGCCATGTGCCATGTGGCTCTCATGTGTTGAGGACAGGGCCGCAGTGAGATGGAGGCAGATAGGGACACATCGATGACACAGATAAGAGAGATGGAATGACAGGAATGAGAGGAGTGGAGAGGAGGAGTGTGCTCTCCCTTTTTTTTAAGCACGAAAGGGTATGAGGAAGGTTAAAGGAGTTTAAATATTTTAAATAGGGAAATATTTTGTATTTTATTTAACAGAGATTAATTAAGGACTCCAAGGGTTTTTATACTTGATGAAGGCTTCTTCAGTGTCACAGTGTCTTCAGTGACACTGAAGAAGGCTCTGTGCAGCCGAAACGTCTGTCATGTCAGTCCCTGCAAAGATAAAATAAAATAAAACCACAAGAAAGAAGAAAAATTGAGTGCGATCCATTCCCTACTACTAGATTACTTCAGAGACGCACCAACAAGACGGAAGAGCGCGGTGTGTGGAAGATACTTGATGAAGGCTAAAACCAAAGTTCCCTGGTAGTGACATTGCTTTGGAATGTGAAAGTTTTAAGGGAGTTTAAAGCCAGGCTCAAACTACACGACTATCGACCCAATTCTCGGCTGAAAACCCACCTTACGACAATCGGTGGAATGTTATCCCCACCATGACAATCGCAAGTGATTGTCGGTTAAGATATCGTCGATTGCGACGTTCTATGGTAGAACTTTGGCAGCTCAAAGAGTCGCCGATCGCAAATTGTAGAAATCAAACACTGTTTGATATTTGCGACTGGAAATAGAACGTGGGGCGGGCATTGTCTCGGTGGTTGAGAGCAGGGATAAGATCGACAGTCGCGATTCTCTTCTAGTGTGCGATGCAACTCGACGCCAAAGTCGTGACCCAAGATCGGGAGTCGTGTAGTTTGAGCCTGGCTTAAGGAGAAATATTTGTATTTTAAAGTTTAGACAATGCACAGGTGGGGAAAGTGGAAATTCTATTGTTGTAATGTAAATTGCAGAATTCTCGAATTCTAATTCTTTTCTCTATGCT
>NC_085866.1:23346386-23348886 GCF_034702125.1 Engraulis encrasicolus | reverse complement strand
CGTTTCATCCGTCCCTCTCGCCCATTGACTTAAAGCAGGATCAAAATAAAACAAATAAAATAAAATAAAATTCTGCATTTGGACTTAAGTAAGTAGCATAATGATTATAGAATAAGTGAATTATATGAAATTTAGTCGTCAGAATGCTAGAAAAAATGGCTTAACAGAAATGTGGGTCTCGCGCATTGGCCCACGTGGAAAAACGTGATCTTTCACCCATTTATAGTTTGAGAAGTTGCATAATATTTTACCCAGGAGACCTGTAGTAGTATATTGTCATGTGTGTTTCATAAAAAAATAGAGTACAGTGAATTATTTCTGTTAACAACCCACTGTTTCATTCGTCCCTCATCTGTGTTTCATCCGTCCCGACAGTGAGGGACGGATGAAACAAATGACAGGTTGCATTCAAAGTAAAAAATAAGCGTGATACCTCAACGGTTGTGTTAAATTTCAACTGTAACTATTTGAATACACATATGGGTTGTTGATCATATCACAAAATCATTTTCATCTGCTTTATTATTTTTGAAAATAGCCGTTATGTGAAAAGTGTTTCATTCGTCCCTGCTCTGCCCTACACACACACACACACATTGCTCATCCTCTAGTCCAGTGGGTTTCAAAGTGGGGGCCGCTGCTGGTTGGCAGAAAAAATATAGCGAGACAAAATGAATAATTTAAGTAGCCAAAATCAAAATCAAAAAATAAGCTAAACAACCCCAGGCAAATCATTTCAATCTTTACAATGTTTATATATGTTATGCTTTCTGCGGTACGTGAATTGATATAGTAATGCACAAACCTCATTGAGTTGTGAAAACGGGTGCACAGAAAAAATAGTGTGGCACAGCTCATGTCAGGGGGGCCTCGGCTGGAATCTGTTATAGTGTGGGGGGCCGTGTCATCGTAACGTTTGGGAACCTGCTCTAGCCCTCTATTTTAAAACTCACTTCACCTGAACATGTCATGTCTATGTGCGCAGGAGGAGGGAAGAGTGGAGAGGAGTGCAAACCAGCACTGTGCAGCACTCATCAGTGTTAATATGTGCCAGTGTTAAAACGAGAAAGGAAAAAAAGACTAGAGGTGATGTCCATGTGGGGAGAGAGAGAGAGAGAGAGAGAGAGAGAGAGAGAGAGAGAGAGAGAGAGAGAGAGAGAGAGAGAGAGAGAGAGAGAGAGAAAGAACTACAGAGAGAGAAAGAGAGAGAGAGAAATTATACAAATGTCCGTCGCATACAATCCCCTAACTTACATGCGTAATACATTCATGCACAACCACAAAACAGACACAGAAAGACACACACACACACACACACACACACACACACACACACACACACACACACACACACACACACACACACACACACACACACACACACAGACACACGCACACACACACACACACACACACACACACACACACACACACACACACACACACACACACACACACACACACACACACACACAGACACACACACACGCACGCACGCACACACACACACACACACACACACACACACACACACACACACACACACACATCAACATGCATAATAGAACATTAACTTGTGCTTGGCAAATTGATACTGGCATGCATAGTGGCATTGAGGTTCATAGAAAGGGGCATTGATGTGCATAGGCTTATCATCAATCTACCAAAACACATCCCTCTTATTTCCAGGAAAAGGGAAGTGACTTTTATCCCTTCTGCTTTGGGCTTTTATTTTTCCTCAGTCAGTGAAGTGAAGGAACAATGTGTGTTTTACTTCCACTATGTGAAGAATGAATATTCCGGAACTGCAAGTGCAGTTTGGGTTGAGTAGGCATACATATGACAGTTTTTAATTAGCAAAAAGCTCAGAGTATTTGATTAGAGGAGTAGGCTAGGCAGGTAGGCAGGCTGGCTGTCCGGAAAGTGAATTAGTTACCTGCAGAGAGTGAGAGAAGAAAGCCTCTCCCGTTTAATCATAGAGTCATTTCATCATTTAATAGTTTAATCACTCCCACCAGTCCCCTTTCTTAAGGACCTCATTTTCTAGCTGTAATTACAAATCTGCCCTGTCTTCCTATCGCCTGTGCGTACATACCACCTGTACCTCCCTCCCTCCCTGCCTACCTGCCTGTACCCCTGCCAGGCAGCCTGCCCACTTCTCCACCAACTGTAGGTGGCTACTCACCTCTCTAGCAGTCTGTCTGACTGCCTGCCTGCCTGCCTGCCTGTCTGTCTGTCTGTCTGTCTGTCTGTCTGCCTGCCTGCCTGTCTGCCTACCTGCCTGTCTGCCTGCCTGCCTGCCTGCCTGTCTGCCTGCCTGCCTGCCTGCCTGCCTGCCTGCCTGCGTGTCTGCCTGCCTGCATGACTTCACACCTGCCAGGCTGCCTGCCCACTTCTCCACCAACTGCAGGTGGCTACTCACCTCTCTAGCTCTCTGTCTGCCTGTCATCTTATCCATCTGTATACCTCTCTGTTTCCCTCCCACTGTTTGACTCTCTGC
>NC_085866.1:23336386-23338886 GCF_034702125.1 Engraulis encrasicolus | reverse complement strand
ACACACATACTGGCCCGGCCTGGGAACAGAGATAAATCAGCATAGAAGAGATTGAATGAAGCTGAGAGAAAGGAGGAGAAGAAAACAGATAACAAGAAGAAGAAGAGTGGAGAACATAACAGAGAAGAGAGGAGAAGAGCGAGTCTTCTTTGTGTTTTTACACTTTCCTGCATGATTTACCCACTGGAACGGTGCTGGGCTGGGCTAGGCTGTACTGCGCTCCGCTGTGTGCCAACTTCATCCTCTTTGCTTCCCCCCCCGTCTCTTGTGTGCTCAGACGAGGACTGGACTTGGTGATATAGTGGCTCTAAATTCTGCTTTATTGAGCACTCTCTCCTGTATTGCCCAGAGCTGCTGCCAGTCAAGCCGTCTCCCTCCCTGGGCCAGGCCCCAAAGTGCTTTGCCATCGCCATTGCCAGGGCAGGGAGTCCGTCCAGTCGATGCCTCCTCCACACTGAGCTCCAGACGTGAGCTAAACGTACGTGATCAATTTGCTTGATGATTTCACACCGACTCCCAGGCAGCCACGACTCTGCGTGTGTGGAGGACAAAGCACCGACATCCGTTCAGAGCAAAGAGCAAAATGTCAACTGTGACAAAGTGAAGAATAATAAGCGTGGGCTGGGGATAAGAAGTCAAAAAACGTCAATACTAATTCTAATTTGTCTGTGGGTGTTATGCCACAGCGGTGGATGTGATTGGCATACTGATTAGGCAGTGGTATTGATGAAGCAGTAGTAAGTATCCTTGGGTCTAATAGCTGAGGCTGACCAGATAGGCCACTGGTACTGTAGGCATCTTTGAGGAGGCTGTCTGGTCTTTGCACCTCAAACTGGTGGACCAGTGGATCAAGTCAAAGGCCCCCGAAACCAACCTCAGCCTCAACAAATTCAAATTCTTTAACAGAGAGTTGGATGTGAATCAAAGTTCCAAAATGCAACTTACTGTACAACCTGTCAAGAAGTTGTACTGTATGTGAGCACAAGGAAGTAAGACTGTAACATCTGCCACTGTGGCCTACAGTATTTGAATCTGAGGCCTCAGCAGATCATCAGACCAGACTGTTTATTTCATGAAGGCCTTCATCACCAAATAAAACACAATGCCTTGCTCACCATTCCGCATCGGAAGACCACGGAAATTTTGGTGAGTTGGCGTTTTTCCTTAACGTATAGCGTATTTTTGTTGGAGGCAGTGACAATAATAATAATCATAACAATCATAATAATTATAATAATAACAAAATCATTCCCTTTTTATAGCACAATTTATACAAGACTGCTCAGTGTAGGGCCTACTTTAACAGTTAGATTAACAAAGTAGATGAACAAAATAAGCATTTTCTATTATCATATCACTTGCTCCATCTGTCCAGTGGAAACCGGTTTATTTTTTGGAAGGTTTGCACATAACGTAGGTACCTGTAGGTCTGTGGACCTATGTTTTTATTATTTTATTTACAGCAGAGTCGGCTAGGCAACCACAAGGGCTTTGTCTGGACAGTTGCCTGACTAAACTCACCGACCGACTAGCCGAGCAGGCCGCTTGATCCGCTACAGTAGAAATACAGACACCCAACAGCTTCTGTTGGTCTGTGGACCTATGTTTTTATTATTTTATGTTATTTTTTATTTTTGTTGACACAGTTTGATGGTGAGACATCACCAGGTTTTAAGTAAGCAATGACAGGAGCAACATGCTTCAAAATGAAGAGAGTTGTTCAGTTGTGCCAAAGAGATACCCTTGTTTTTCCAGTGATTTTTGAGCGTGTGTCAAATTGACAGGTCTTTGTGAAGCCTGACTGGCAGGATTATTTTCTGGCTGTCACTTTTCTCACAGTCTCTGCCCCTCCCATCTGTTCTCTGCTCAGTGGGTCTGTTTTGTGTGTGCCTTCTCCAATATTTCTGTGGTGTAAGAACACCTTCATTAGTGATATTTGCCACAATCCACATCACTTGGCTGCAAAGTGTTTGAACCAAATAAAACCCAAATATGCAATCAGCATTTCATCCCCGTCCAGCATTTCACTCCAATAAGTCTGCGTCTCTATCTCTGTCTCTGTCTCTGTCTGTCTCTCTCTCTGTCTGTCTGTCTGTCTGTCTGTCTGTCTGTCTGTCTCTCTCTCTCTCTCTCTCTCTCTCTCTCTCTCGCTCTCTCGCTCTCTCGCTCTCTCTGTGTCTGCTTGTGAATAGAGATTTGCATATGCATTGAAACATGTTCTCATTACAGTATTTCTCAATTGGTTTTGTACATTTCTCGAATCTCTCTCGCAATTTGCAAAACATAATATTCATTCTCAAAACAGCTTTAACAAATGGCAAAACACGGTGGATAACCTGCAAAACCGAGTCTCTTGCTCAAAACCCTTATATGTCTTTCAAAAACCAAGTTTTTGTGTCAATGAACTTATCAGCGCCAGCAGAATGGTTAGTCATTGTGTCATAGTGTATGAACAAGCTAGTCAAATCAATTTCTCATGTTGTCAATTGAATAGTACACT
>NC_085866.1:23318886-23323886 GCF_034702125.1 Engraulis encrasicolus | reverse complement strand
AAGAGAGAGAAAGAGAGAGACTCAACAATTCCTCCATTTTCTTTTCTACGTGTGGAGTCAGTCTTTTGTCTCCCTGTGGAGCATTAGGCCGGAGCCTTTTAGGGGGATTACTCAGGCTGTGTAATCCATTAGCACGCCCCCCCCCCCTGACGGGGGCGGAGGGGCCAACAGGGCTGGGTCCTCTGCTCCACTGGTCCTTATCTGATGGACAAGGTGGCTGTGCTGTGCAGGCTCCATCCAGATTCCGGACACAAACCCCCACGGTGGGGGCGGGGGTGGCGGTGGCGGTGGCGGTGGGGGTGGCGTGGGTGGGAAGAAGAGAGCAAATGAGCTGTATAGGTACACCTTGTGTGTGTGTGTGTGTGTGTGTGTGTGTGTGTGTGTGTGTGTGTGTGTGTGTGTGTGTGTGTGTGTGTGTGTGTGTGTGTGTGTGTGTGTGTGTGTGTGTGTGTGTGTGTGTGTGTAGGAGGGTGTGGTAGGAGAGTGGGTGGGTGGTGTTGGAGGGTGGTAATGGATGTAAAAGTAGGGGTAGGATGGGGGGGTTAAGGTGGCGTGAGAAAAAGGGAGCTGGAGGGTGGGAATGGACGTGATGGTGAGGAGACAGGTCGGTGGTTGGTGGTGAATGGATGGCAGTAGATGGAAGGGAGATGTGAAATGAAAGAGAAGTGAAAGTGAAACCCCAACGGCGAAACTCCAACTCCCATTGTCATACACAGCACACAACTGCTCACTGCACACTGCACACAACAAAATTGCATTTTATGTCTCAACCATGCAAGGGGACAGCCCCCGATGGCGCTGGTGATGGTGTGGGAGAGGCTGTGGTAGACTACAGATGAAATTAGCCTCAGGGCTATAATCTGACTCAACTGTATGTTGTGCACTGTCCCTGTCAAATAAACAACAAATGAAATGAAATGAATGAAAAGGACAAGATAGAGGGTGTGGATTTGTTGGGTGTTGGGAGATATGACACAAGGGCTGGGGAGTGTAGGGTACTGTAGATGGGAGAGCAGGATTAAGGTTCAGTATAGCAGGCAAGAGGGAGGAGGGATTGAACAGGAGGGTTGGAAGGAAGAGCAATATAATCAGGGTGCGATTTGTAGGGGGGGGGATGGGGAGGATTGTCCCCCCTTCTGGTCTTGATATCGCCACTTTTTCTACATGATTTTATCACAGTTCAATGTAATTCTATTGATATTGTAGGGGAAATTGCAGTTATGCAATTGAGATTACATTAATGGGCTCGAAGAATAAATCCTCATACCATGGGAAACCAAAATATGTAGGAACAATCGCGTTTTGGGAGATTTATCAATTATGACCTATGTAATAAGCTCGACTTATGTAATAAGTCACAATTAATCAATCAAAAATGTAAATAAATCAGTCTCATAAATAAATCAGTCTCATAAGTAAATCAGTCTCATTTGATTTGGATATTAATCTCAGTATTTCACAATGAATTGCAAAAGATCAAGACTAATAGGAGTACTTGTAAACGTTGTGATTGGCAGTACAATGAAGCAGTCGCCTTCAAGGTATGAGACTTAAACCTAACTGTTCACTGTGACGGTCAACACAAGGGGCACAAAACTCAGTTGGAGGCAAAAGTTCTAAGTAAGTTGATTCCGTACGTACACAATGCATTAACAGACAAAATGCAATAAGATTAAATGAATAACTTTTATTAACTACCAAGTAATCTAAATAAAGCATTACATTCAATGTCGGTTAAACGGAATAATACAATCATAAGGCGCAAATACTATAAAACAAGGAAAGAAAATAAAAGAAGAAAAGAGGAGAAAAGAGAGAGAGAGAAAGAGAGGCTTCTAGCCTGTGTTTGTGTGTGTGTGTAGGTGGGGGTGCGTGTGTGTCCCTTGGGGACATGAAATGGCGGATCAAACGCGTGTGTGTGTTTGGTCAAGCCAAGCTAACATTGGCTACAGAAAGTTCAGGCAGAACAAAAGGCTATGGTAGCTAGTAGCTACCTAGTCTAAGGTAATAGCAGGTAGAGCTAGCTCTCAGGTGAGGCTAGGGGCCTGCAACGGTGTCTGGGATTTCTGTAATTAATGTACGCTATTCCGAATGGAAGAGAGAGAGAAAGAACCGAGACAGAGCAGGGAGTGAGAGACGGGTTGTCTAGAGCAATATCTGTAGTCGACTACAAATATGGCAACTCACATGTGTGGGGAAATATTGTCTAGGTATGGGAATGCACACAGAGCCGGCAAGCGTTAGTTAGCACGAGCTCAGAAAGTTTGCAGAGAGCACAGGACAATTAATGACTGTCTGGCGAGCAGTACAGTGGAGAGGTTCTACTCAAATTGTACCGAGAGGTACGGGGTTGTCCTGGGGTTTCTACAAACGTGATTATTCTCGAGGGAGAGGGAGAGAGAGAGAGAGAGAGAGAGAGAGAGAGAAGCGGTGACTGTGTGTCGCTAGGAGCAGCTTATGCTGTGGAGATTAGCAGCTGGCTAGCTAATCAAGGCAGGGCCGGTTGAGGCCGTGAACACAGTATCAAAATAATAAACACGCGCGCGCACAGATGTTTAGAAGTTGCACGATCGCATTCGAGAGGTTCACGGAGCGTTCCGAACATTTATATGCGTCCAAACAATGCTTGGAAACACTCCGATCGTTTCGAATGAGACGTAGCAACTAGTAAACAACCGGGAGAGTTAGTGATAGCAGATTGCTAACTAAACAGAAGGGAGACAAGGGAATCAGACATGTATATGAAAATCAGCTAAGCTTTCTCCAAAACATATCTAAACTGACAGTAGAGTAATATTGCCCAGATATGCCTACTGTGAAGGAGATGAAAAGGCTTCCAGCCTTCTCAGGAGAGAGTGGTTATCCTCGGAGGTTGTGGTCGGCTTGTTCACCACAGCGCTCGCAGTCTGTGGGGGTCCAAGGCGTCTGATTCTCGATGTGTAGACGAGTGTCCAACAGCACACGAAGTCTATGTGTCCAAACGTCCGCTCCAGCGAGACAGGAAGGGTTGGGAAAAGTGGCTCGCACAGTCAGGCCGTGCGATGCTTTAGGCGTGAAACAATTGATGCATCAAAGTTCCACAAAATGAATACGGATGAAGTCTTCAGCAGGAACGTCCAGGCTACCGACTTATTAATGGGCTACTGCCTTCCAACAGTAGAAACCAAAGACTCTGTTGTCTCTGATTGAAACTTTGCAAAGAAAATGAACTTACAGCTGTTTAGGGATGAACCAAGCGTTACATTATCTGTATTCGGCCTAAATATCAGATAAAAGCTATGTTCAAAGTTTTGTGTGCACACTCTCTTTCCCTGTGTGACCACAGGTCCGCATAGCAGGACAGCCTAGCGACAGAAGAGGGAGATGCTAGTTCAGAGCAGCATGTTATTGACCAGTGGTGTTGCATTCTGGGATTGGGCTACTGGTTGCGCTAGGTTGGTATAGCGCCCCCTAGTGGAATGGAGGAGAAGTGGCTGGGAGACCCTACAATATTGATTACAATCTGAAACACATCCCCCCTTCTGGTTTTCTGACAAATCGCACCCTGAATATAATGCATGCCTGCGCAGAGGCGGCCCGTTGGGCTAGAGAGGGGTGTTGGGTGGTAGGAGAGAAGGGCTGGGGAGTGTAAGGTGGGAGGTGGGAGAGCAGGCACCATTGGGGGCTGCCCCCTTGCATGGGTGAGGTATTCATGCAATTTTGTTATGTGCAGTCACTTGTGTGCCCCCCCCCCCCAACCAAAAAAAAAAATGTGGTGTAGAAGAGCAGGAAAGGGGGCGGCAGGGGAGGTCAGCGCTTCAAAAAAAGTGTTATTGTTCCTTTCCAGTCCTCAAGGAAGATAAGATAGCGACCATATCCTTTAGAACACCCTCTCCCTTCAATTGTTTTGTTCTCCCTTTCCGTTTGCTCTCCTATTCTCTCCATCCCTCTCCTATTCTCTCCATCCCTCTCCCATTCTCTCCATCCCTCTCCTATTCTCTCCAGCCCTCTCCCTTTCTCTCCATTCTCCCACTCCTCCTTTCATGTCTTTTGTTTCCAACATGAAATGGTTGGAGACTGACAGTGCTTCAGAGAGATGTATAGAGCACAGATCACATCAATCCACACACGGACGGACCGGTCACTCTGTCCTCTTTCTTGCTCCTCTCTCCATGAAAATTCATCTTTGAACCTGATCCCGCAGCTGTCGCTCACCCCAGCAAGCGATTTACCCGTCCCACAGCGATTGTTTTTTTTTCGGTAAAAAAAATAGCTGGTCTTGTAGGGGAAATGAATCTAGTCTAGTTAATAATCAAGAGCCAGAGCAGATGTTCGTTCAGCTTGCCGCTTCTTTATGCATACGGAGCACTGCTCCCGGCAGCTGTTACCGTTGGCAACCACACTACCGTTGTTCTAGCTCTCACAGAAGGAAATCTCAACAGAAAAGCCCTGGGTCATAAAACTTTTAGCGGCACACTTCTAAGAAATTCATTTCGGCATCATTTTTTTATTATTACTTTTTTTTTTTACTACTATTCAAGATAAGTGTCTCATTTTCCGCAATGCAGTGGGTTTGTGGAAGAACTTGTTTTGATTCAAGTGTGGCATCTGCACAAGTGGTTGTTTTACTTTTCTGGCCCAGTCGTGTAAGATTTCTTTCAGGTGTCTATCATCAGTGTTAAATTTATGTTGCTCATTAAAAAACCTTATTCATATTTTCTATCACCATCAATTCCAAGCATTTTCAGTCTGGTAATTATGGCATCCAGAGCATTTCAGTGGGTTTCAACAGTTCTCAGGGGCTGATGTTGTTGGGTTTTTTTTGTTTGTTCTTAGACACTGGCCCACATTTAGAAAGGGGGCATTTTTCAGTCCAAGTACAGTCCTGTGTATTCCTAGTGGCTTTTATGTATTTATATATTTGTATGTACTTGAAAGGAAGTCTAACCTCCATATCCACATGCCACTACAATACCTAATCAGGAACACACACATTTTTCAATTACCTTTAAGACTGCACC
>NC_085866.1:23308886-23313886 GCF_034702125.1 Engraulis encrasicolus | reverse complement strand
GCGTGTCAGTGTGTGGTTTGGTGTGGGCAGTTGTGGGCAGTTGTGGCTTGACTGAAGCTGGCGAGGCAGCCTAGCTTTTGGCCATGGTCTGCCATCTGGACTTGCTGCTGCATAACCGTATTGCGGGTAGAAAAAGGTTTGGTGTGTGTGTATGTATGTGTGTGTCTGTGTGTGTGTGTGGGTGGGGGAGGGTGTTGTTGGGGTGCTGTGGCGTACTGCTTAAAGCATGCACATCATAAACGGGCGTGGACCTAGGTTCGAATCCAGACTTTCCCCACTACTTTCCTGACATATTTCAACATTCTGTCTCAAGAAAAGCACAAACAAGTTTCTGTCTCAAGAAAAGCACAAGACGCCCGCGCCCCCAAAAATATTTTACAAAAATGTCTACGGATGATGCACCAACATGTGTCTCTGTGTTAAAAGCCCTGTTGACTAAATGCCCCATGACTGCCACTACTTGTGGTGTTGTTGCTGCTTGGCATGAGTTTAACAATGTAACAGTGCCAGGGGGGTAAAGCTGTCTTATTCAGTGACCCAGGCCAGCTCTCTGCCTGGCATCTTGTTTTTGGGCACAGAAATACAGACACACACACACACACGTTTCCATATTCCCATGCTTTTCAGTACACTGGACATCCAAGTAAGCTTAAGGCGTTTTTCCACATACGTCATGTCATGTGGAGCTGAGTGTTGCTGAGTGGTGCTGTCAAACCAGCCTGGTTTGTCTTTCCATTACAATTGGGGTTGTCACATAGCATTACTTTATGTTGACTAGTTCACTTAATGTAAGGCCGACATATATCTCAGCTATCGGAATAGGCTATAAATAGTTTCAGCGACATCATGTTTGGATGCTACAATGTTGATTTCTGCCTTCGATTTTCATATCACAGTAATACAGTGTCTAACTAACTAAAGAGAGTTGATCTTGTGGCCGCTATGATTTATTTTTTGATTCGTCGGTGAGGACGAGCTGACGTGGATTCTGGGCAATATGCTGTGAAAGACTCCCTCATCTCGCTTCAGCTGGCCGGCTGGTTGAGCTGTGTCATGCTCAATCGAAGAGCAAAAAGTGGCGGCCAAGTCAGTGGCAGTGGAAAAGAGCCTTTAGAGACTGCTTACCCAATCGAAAATGTATCTTACCCTTGTTGTGTAATGCCATGGTCTTCCTTGTTGAACAAATGCCCCAAGGTTGCTGCTGCTGCTTGACTTGGGGTTTAACAATGTAGCAATGCCCAGAGGCCAAAGCTGTCCTGTTCAGTGACTCTCTGCCTGCCTGGCATTGTGTTTTGGGAACGGGACCGGACTACACAGATGCAGACACATGGGCAGCATTTGGGACACATTTCCCAAACGGCATGGCTGACCCGCCCCGGGGGGCGTTGGAGGGCTCTAGGGCGGCGTGGAGAAGGATACAGCTGTGAGGGGGCGGTGCTTAGTTGCCATTGGGGGAGGGCATTAGTCCATTTCATTTTTTAATACTAAGGGGAGGCATTGTCATGCTTATTATGAGGTTAAGCGGGTGTTGAGAGGTTTATGATGATGCCAAAAACGGTTCAAAAACGGTTGAGAACCAATGATGTAGTAACAGTGGCCAGAGAGCATCCCCACTGAGTTAGCATGGCCGGCTGACATCTTGGGTCGTCTATGGGACAGGACTGTGCCAGCACTGCACAAGTTGCAGACATCCCTTTCGGCACAATGCAAATGAGAGTAATCTAGGCCTATGCTTACTAGCCATAAGTGATTTTTGTCTCCGTTTTCTTTCCCCAAGGCTTGCTCTCTCCCATTGGAGCTCTCTTTTGAGTTTGGACTCTCTGTGTCTCTTTTATTATTTCCATGGTTAAAACGTGGAAGTCTTTTTTTTGTTCCATGCCTTTCTTTTATAGCCTGGTTTCTACCAGACCTCTATGTGTGTGTGTGTGTGTGTAGCTCTGGAGCCCCCTAGTGGCACTCATGATGCTCATGAAGCTGCGTGGATCTACAGGTCGGGCAAGAGCCAGGCAATTTATTCTATGCGTCTGCTCACGTCTAACCAAGCTTTTCAGGCTAACTATCATGTAGACCTGTCATCTTGGTTTCGGGGACAGCATGGGTCTATGTCCATTCTACACAAGGTACATATGTATGTAACTTTTCCCCATGCCTTTCAGCACAGCACAGATGAGAATAAACTTACTGTATACCTCTGTGGTGAAGGTGATTTTGTTTCTATTTTCTCTTGGCTCTGGAGCTGGCTTTTGAGTTTTGACACACTGTCAGACTTTTTTAAATTTTATTTCAGAGATTGGAGCTGGGAGACCCTTTTCTTTCATTCAGTAGTTTGTAAATTATTTTGCAAATATGTGACATATACACTCACACTCTTTTTCCCCCTGCCATGGCCTAACGGTAGGGCACTCGGTTACTACGCTGGCGACCCGGGTTCGATTCCGGCCCAGGTCATTTGCCAATCCTTCCCCGTCTCTCTCTCCCCACTCATTTCCTGTCTCTCCTCCACCATCCTGTCAGAAATAACTATGTTTTCCAGGCTAACTCGTGTATGGTCTGAGATGGCCGTGTATTTGCTGCAGCTTGTCTGACATGAGTTGAACAATGTAACAGTGGCCGTAGGGCTCCGCTGCCCTCCCCAGTGACTCAGCAGAGCGGGCTGCCTGACATCTCAGCCTGGCTGGCATCTATTTTTGGGTTTTTGGGTACAAGACTGTCACTTTCCTTCTGTGCATTTCAGTGGTTTCTATGAATTCTCTTTTTCTCTTTGCTGCTCGACATGGTCTTTATTGTAAAGTGTAACAGGGAGCCAGGGGGCAAAAATGTCCTGTTCAGTGGTTCAGCCAAACTATCGCTCTGATTCTCTGTGTGTGTGTCTCTGTGTGTGTGTGTGTGTGTGTGTGTGTGTGTGTGTGTGTGTGTGTGTGTGTGTGTGTGTGTGTGTGTGTGTGTGTGTGTGTGTGTGTGTGTGTGTGTGTGTGTGTGTGTGTGTGTGTGTTTGTGTGTGTGTGTGTGTGTGTGTGTGTGTGTTACACAAGACGCAGACTCATGCATTCCTATGTATACTCATGCATTACATGTCTTCCAGGACGATGCAAATGGGACCAACCATATGCCTACCTGTCAGAAGTGTTCTTTTCTAGTTTCTCAAAGGCTCACTGCATGGCTCTGGAGCAGGCTTTTAAGTTTTGACACGCTCCCAGGCTTTTTATGATTTCAGAGCTTGCAATGGGAAACTCTTTTTCTACTGGGTTTGCTTTCTTTGTATGTATTCGTTTATGACACTTACAGGCTGCAATCTCAAGCTCTTCTTGTAGACAAACGTTCATGTTTAGGCCCATGTGTGGAGATGAAAAATAAATGCTTTTGTAATCCGCAGGCGTGTAAGCACCAGAGACACTCTCTTAGACTCTCTAGTATTGGGTTATAACTTTACTTTGAATGTCTGTGTTATTACGTCAGACCCTGCCTTCTCTATGGCATCAATTAATCTACTACGGCGAGTACCAAAACAGAACAGGTGGCAGTGACCCGGGACAACTAGCAGCACTTATAAGTCACAGACAGAGGCAACACTTTGTCTTTCACTGCACTTTGATGCGTTTGCATGATGTTTTGTTTGGTTTGCGTTGTCTCCCTTTGTTACAAACTGTGTGTGTGCGTGCGTGCGTGTGTACGTGCGTGCGTTCGTGAGAGGGAGGGAGAGAAAGAGAGAGAGAGAGAGAGAGGGTCATCTGTATTTGGGTGGTTGACGTTGAAGGATGTAACACAATAAAAAAAAAAGTTATTCCAATTCCTGAAAAAAATGATGGAAAAAAATGGGGAAAAAATTAAAAAAATAAAGCACTTAGTGGTCCGTGGAATTTCGCCTAATTTTTGCCATTTTTGGGAAAATGTGTCCTGCATCAACACATTTCATAGGCATGACACACCGCAGGAAAATGAAGTCACATCACGGGAAATTCACTGCATTATGGCCATTTTAATCCTTTTGTATACATGACTGACATCTGAGCTCATGCTAACTTGATAATGATATTGTGTTTAATCTTAATATGTGTTTTCATTTATAAAAACACTTTTTTGCTTCTATAAGAGCATTCACACCACAGGACACCATAAAATGAACCTAAGCATTGCGTGACAGAAACATTGCAATATGAAGACTTATTAAGAGGTTAATAGTCACCTTAAACTTCCACAGCACTCTCCAATAACTGAGGTACTGACTGGTTAGGAGCCAGTCTTTAAGACCCTTGTAGTTGGCCTTGCAGCTGCCCGTTCACAAACATTGACATACTTGTCACCCCACAGGACGCAATTTGTGTTACGAAATTGAACTTGTGGTTAATATTACTGTCTTGAGTTTTTTTCACATCCACATATCTTAATGTAAAGTTTATATTTAGGCAATCATGCCAAATGCTTCAATCATTATTCAAAATGCTGTTGGTTAATATATATATATATTATATTCCAGGTTTCATTAATGTTACAGTCACACCGCAGGATATTTGACATATAAACCTTTATATAAATCTTAGCAAAAATGTTTCTTCTGATCTAAGACTAATATAAAACATAATTTACCACATCTTCTTTCATTGACATTAGTTTTTTGAAGGAAAGAATAACAGTTTTGTAGGTTTTTAACCAATGTTACGAAAAAAAACAAGGCGTCACATCAACCACCCACTTATGTATGTATGCTACTTGACACCTTAATGTCCTTCAGGATTAATAAATGATATTCTACTCTATTCTACTCTATTCTACTCTACTCTATACCCAACAGTGTTACCTTCCACTTCCGTGAGTGTACATAGTGTTACATTCGAAAGCTTTCCAGTTAACGTTTATCTCTATGGCAACTATAGAAAAATAGGATGGCCCTGCCGTGGCTTAGCGGTGGGGCAATGGGTTGCTGCGCTGGCGACCCGGGTTCGAATCTGACCTGGGTCATTTGTCGGTCCTTCCCCGTCTCACTCTCCCCACTCATTTCCTGT
>NC_085866.1:23271386-23288886 GCF_034702125.1 Engraulis encrasicolus | reverse complement strand
TTCCTCTCTGAAAGTCCTCTCGTCCCCGGCAATCATCCCTCTCTCATCATCATCATCATCTACTCCTCTCCCAGGGGAGATTGAGAAGGAGAAGGAGGTAGAGAGAGAGAGATTGAGAGAGAAGGAGGTAGAGAGAGAGAGAGAGAGAGAGAGAAAGAGAGAGAGAGAGATAGAGAGAGAGAGAGAGAGAGAGAGAGAGAGAGAGAGAGAGAGAGAGAGAGAGAGAGAGAGAGAGAGAGAGAGAGAGAGAGAGAGAGATGGAGACAAACAGAGAAAATGCCTCAGGCAAGAGTTTCCATTCTCCTAGTCAACCCCCCCCCCACCCCTCTTTTCCACTACCCTTTGCAGGATCACAAGTGTGTGCCCCCTCCCCCACCCCAAATTAGCCGCCCCACTAAAGACAAGGTCCTCTTGCCCCCCACCTCTCCACCTCCCCTCCAACCACGCTACCCTCTTCCTCTTCCTCTTCCTCCTCCTCACACACTCATCCCACTCCATCTTCCTCTTTCCCACTCTCTTTTACTCCTCGGGATCAGAAGCGCGTGCCCTCTCCCCACCCCTAATTAAAGGATTTATCCGGAGTTGGAACAAGTTTGCCTGATATTTGCATGTTTGGGATGAAATACAGTCACTCTAGAGCAAAATCAAGGCAAAAGGATGCGTTTTGAGAAAGTTTGATAATATCACGTTAGCCTCGTTAGCCATATCAGCTATGCAATATGAAAGATGCGGGCATCGTTTTTCGGCGGTTACACACATTTCAAAAACACAACATTTTAAAGTCTTGCACAGCTCAAAACAACGTCACACGTACCTCATAATATGTTGAGGGTATCCACACATAAACCGAAGTGTCCAAAGCCCTTCATGTATTCTTGAAAGGTCTGCAGAATGTGTTTTGTGAAGCTACTACCTTGAGAATATCTAAATTACGGTCAAGACAACTATTTGACACTAAAGTCCACCAAGTAGATTGCCGAGTGCGTCGCATCATCAGCTATGATTATTTCCATAGCGAGTAACCACAGCTGATGGTGCGACGCACTCGGCAATCTACTTGGTGGACCCGATGCCTGCATCTTTCATATTGCATAGCTGATATGGCTAACGAGGCTAACGTGATATTATCAAACTTTCTCAAAACGCATCCTTTTGCCTTGATTTTGCTCTAGAGTGACTGTATTTCATCCCAAACATGCAAAAATCAGGCAAACTTGTTCCAACTCCGGATAAATCTTTTAACTGCCCCGAGGTCTCTAACCCCCAGCCTCTCCTCCCCTCTGACCATGCTATCCTCCTCCTACTCCTGCTCCTCTTCCTCCTCCTCACACACCCACCCTACTCCATCTTGCTCTTTCCTCTCTCTTTCTTACTCCCCAGGATCAGAAACGTGTACCTCCTCCCTCCCCACCCCTACTTAACTGCCCTGCTAAAGACCAGGTCCCTAAGCCAGAGGTCTGTAACCCCCAGCTTCTCCTCCTCTCCCACCATTCTATCCTCTTCCTCCTCCAACCCATCTTCCTCTTTCCGCTCTCTTTTACTCCCCAGGATCAGAGACACGTGCCCCCACCCCAACCCCTAATTAACTGGCCCTCAGAGGAGCTCAGTGGTGCCTAGAGGTCTCTACCCCCATCCACACACACACACACACACACACACACACACACACACACACACACACACACACACACACACACACACCACACACACACACACACACACACACACACACACACACACACACACACACACACACACACACACACACACATACACACACACACACACACAAGAATGGAAACACTCTTGCCTGAGGCATCTTCTCTCTCTCTCTCTCTCTCTCATTCTCTCAATCTTTCAAATCAAATCAAATCAAATCAAATCAAACAAAGCTTTATTAGCATGAATGATGCAATCATTGTTGCTAAAGCTGATACAGAAGAAAAACAATATATATATAAAAAAAAATGTATTTTTTTTTTTTTTAAAGGAAAAGGAATGAAAAACAATAACAAATGTCTTTCATTAAACTAATGCAAATATTAAAATGAAACAAGTGAATTGTGTTAAATCAAACATAAATGAAATTATTCTTAAGGAAACTAACCATGTAGGCCATGTATATAATCTATATTTTTATATTTCAGTACTCATACATAAATACATAGGCCTACATGCTTATACGTGCACATACATACAAAATATTGTTCAAACATCTCTTAACTGGTGGCATGTCATTAAGTAATCTGCTGCTAAACAGCAATAGTTGATGTCTTCTCCCAATAATATAAATATCATTTCCTTTATTGACAGGTTGTCAAAATTGGGTATTTTTGTTCTCAGCATGTTAAAGAATACCTGTCTTGTGGCAGTGTATTTGGAACAGTGAATTAAGAAGTGTTCTTCATTTTCGATCATGTTTATACAATATACACAGGTTCTCCTTTCTCCTTTCTCTCGGTAGCCACGTTTTGTGGTGTCTTCCCTTTTCAATGTTCAAATTGTGGTCACTTATTCTATATTTCGTCATGAGTCTTCTTTTTTTTTCTTTCTCTAACTTGTAGTAAATATGGCGCTAGACAGTATGGTCTCTCTAAAGCCCTGTATATGTCTAGTTTCTGATTATTTTTTATTTCATTCTCCCAAAATTCCAGATACTGATTTTTGTTTGTTTTGTCTATATCTATAAGTAAAGATTTTGTAATATGGCTTAAGTGTGTTATCTTGTTCTTATATGCTATTTTAAAGAGGACGTCATTTTCTGTGGCCAACTTATGATGAAAGGCCTTTAGATGATATGATGTAGAGTTGCTATGAGCTAGGTGTAGCCAGAATTTAGATGCTCTTTTATTGAATTCAATAGAAAGCGGAAATCTCCCCAGTTCTGCTCGGCATGCCATGTTAGATGATGTTCTGTGTACCCCTAATATATCTTTGCAGAACTGAATATGAAATAGTTCTGTTGGGCCTTTGTCCCATTGTCTATGATCTATACTGAGTTGAGCCCCCCAGATCTCACTACCATAGAGTGCAATCGGTTTGATGACAGTGTCAAATAGTTTAAGCCAAATTTTAATTGGTGGGTCAAATTTATATAGCTTTTTCTTTATTGCATAATATGCTCTTTGAGCCTTTTCGGCTAGCTGTTTTGGTGCTTGATCAAATTTTCCTGTTTTTGAAATAGAAAGTCCTAAATAATTTTAATTTGCTACTTGCTCTATGATAGTTTGTCCAATTCTAAAATCTGTTTCTTTCGTGGCTGCTGAGTACTTTTGGAATGTCATCACTTTTGTTTTTTCAGTATTAATAGATAGTGCCCATTTTTTACAATAATAATTCAATTGGTCAAGATTTGTTTGTAGTCCCTCTCTTGTTGGTGATAATATCACTAAGTCGTCTGCAAAGAGGAGGCATTTAATAATTGTGTCTTGCAACTTAATCCCTGGGCATGTTGACTGGTCAATGGTGTTTTTTGCCAGGTCATTAATAAAGATTGTTATAAAGTATAGGGCTTAAGCTGCTGCCTTGCCTGACGCCTCTACCTTGTTTAAAGAATTCTGTTCTTTTATCTTTGATTTTTACACAGCATTGATTGTGTTGGTACATATCTTTTATTAAGGTGTAAACATTCCCTGTTATGCCACTCTCTATGAGTTTTTAGTTTGCATACCTGTATGTGAGATGGTGTCGAACGCTTTTTTTGAAGTCAACAAAACATGCATATATCCTTCCCTTTGTTTTTTTGAACATGATGTTCTAGCAGTGTATTGAGTGTGTAGATATGATCAGTTGTCCGGAATTTTGGGAGGAAGCCTATCTGGCTTTTGTTCAGGGTATTGTTTTTTTCTAATAAGTGTGAGAATTCTAGATTTTAAGATGTTGCAGCACAATATGTTTTTCCCAGGATGCTTTGCAACACATATTCCCCTATAATTTTCAGGATTCATTTGATCTCCTTTCTTAAATACTGGGGTTATAAAACCTTTATTCCACATTGTGGGGAAGCAACCAGACCTTATAACTAGATTGTATAATTTGAGTATGGCTTTTCGTGCAAGTGGGGTGCTATTTTTTAACATTTCTGGTGAGACATAGTCAATTCCAACTGCTTTTCCATTTTTCAGGGCATTAATTTGTTTGCTGAGTTCATGTAGTAAGATGGGGTGGTCTAGTTCACATTGGTAAGACACTAGTTTTTCTTTTTCTTGTAATTGTTTAAGAATCTTTAATTGTTCTTTGTTTATTGGGTCGTCTTTGGATGTGTAAAGCTCTTCAAAATATTGTTTCCATATTTTCCCATTTGTTAGTGGTAGTGGGTTATTTTTCTTGGAGTTGTCCAATTTGTGCCATAAGTTCCAAAAGGAGTTATTATCAATAGCATCTTCAATCTGATCTAGTTTGGATGACATGAACTCAGTTTTCTTTAATCGGAGGAGTTTTTTGTAATGTTTCAGAGCAGTGATCTTTCTCTCTCTCTCTCTCTCTCTCCATCACTCTCTCTCTCTCTCTCTCTCTCTCTCCATCTCTGTTTCTGTTTCTCTCTCTCTCTCTCTATCTCTGTTTCTGTTTCTGTTTCTCTCTCTCTCTCTCTCTCTCTCTCTCTCTCTCTCTCTCTCTCTCTCTCTCTTTCTCTTTCTCTCTCTCTCTCTCTCTCTCTCTCTCTCTCTCTCTCTCTCTCCCCCTCCCCCCCCAGGGCTGGTTGGGGGCTGTAGGCTACTATGTGGTGTTGGCTTCAGCTGGTGCGGCTGAGCTAGGCCAGGCTTAATCATTTACCCCCATAGCCAGATGGCAACATGTAACATGGCCCTTTGCTGCCTCCTCTTCCTTTGCACATTCACGCCTGCCTGTGAAAAGAAAGACGAATACACATAGATGGATGGACTGTGTGTGTGTGTGTGTGTGTGTGTGTGTGTGTGTGTGTGTGTGTGTGTGTGTGTGTGTGTGTGTGTGTGTGTGTGTGTGTGTGTGTGTGTGTGTGTGTGTGTGTGTGTGTGTGTGTGTGTGTGTGTGTGTGTGTGTGTGCACGTGCATGCGTGCCTGTGTGTGTGCATGTGTGCTNTAATTTGTGTGAATGTGCTTGTGTGTATGTGTGCTTTTTTAATGTGTGTGTGTTGCTGTATGTCTGTGAGAGGCGTGGGTAAGTTTTGTGTCTGTTTGAGCATGTGTGTGAGCATGTGTGTGTGTGTGTGTGTGTGTGTGTGTGTGTGTGTGTGTGTGTGTGTGTGTGTGTGTGTGTGTGTGTGTGTGTGTGTGTGTGTGTGTGTGTGTGTGTAGGTGTGTGTGTGTGAGGGGTGGGATGAGAGACAGTTTGCCTGCATGCCGTTTGGGCGTGTATGTTCCAGCATAAATCCCTGTATACATGTTGAGGAAAACTTCTCAGGAATCACATTGACCTTTCTTTTGATTACCTGTGTGTGTGCGTGTGTGTGTGTATGTGTGTGTGTGTGTGTGTGTGTGTGTGTGTGTGTGTGTGTGTGTGTGTGTGTGTGTGTGTGTGTGTGTGTGTGTGTGTGTGTGTGTGTGTGTGTGTGCATCTGTGTGCATGTGTGTGTGAACGCTTGTGACTGTCTTCATCATGTGCTTGGCGATCAACGTGACTGAGGACTGTTCTGTTTTCAGGAGCCACACCAAAGCTGACAGAGAAACGTGTGATGCTTGTTAGAGTTGGAGTGTACTTGTGGGAGTCAGTGAGAGAAATAATCTCTGTGTGTGTGTGTGTGTGTGTGTGTGTGTGT
This sequence comes from Engraulis encrasicolus, assembly GCF_034702125.1. Taxonomy (NCBI): domain Eukaryota; kingdom Metazoa; phylum Chordata; class Actinopteri; order Clupeiformes; family Engraulidae; genus Engraulis; species Engraulis encrasicolus. The sequence goes on along the minus strand of NC_085866.1, from coordinate 23,283,151 downwards.
GTGTGCGTGTGTGTTTTGTTGGATTTGTGATTGCAAATATGTCTATCAGCTTGTGTGGATGAATATGCATTTGCCAAGTGTTGTTAGCGTGTGTGCGTGTGTGTGTGTGTGTGTTTGTGTCTGTGTGTGTGTGTGTGTGTTTGTGTGTGTGTGTGTGCATGTTTATTTGTGTGTGTTTGAGTTTGTGTATTTGTCTCGTCTGTATAAATATCCTTTCAGCCAATTTTAAAGAGGTGTGTGTGATCATGTGGTGCTGCAGACGCTGCTTTGTCTGTGTGTGTGTGCGTGCGTGCGTGCGTGCGTGCGTGCGTGCGTGCGTGCGTGAGTGTGTGTGTGTGTGTGATCGCTGCTTTGTGTGTGTGTGTGTCTATGTGTCTATGTGTGCGTGTGTGGTGTAAGTGTGACCACTGCTTTGTTTTTGTGTGAGTGTGTGTGCCTGCGTGCCTGCGTGCCTGCGTGCATTTGTGTGTTCCACTGCTTTGTGTGTGTGAGTGTTTGGTATCTGTATCTGTCTCCGGTGAGCGAGGCTGGGCTGCCTTGGCGTGATAATGCCGCCGCTCCTGGTGAGTTGAAATGTCAGCCAGGGTGTTGTGGCGCCAGAGATAAAGACCGGAGGAAACGGAGCACCGGCAAGGCAAGCAGCTAGACATATTATATTATCACAATGTGGAGAGCTGTGGTGTGCTGTGCTGTGGCGTGGTGTGGTGTGGTGTGGTGTGGCATAATGTGCAGTGCAATGAGGCACGGTGTGATGAGGACAAAGTGGTGCCAGTTTGTATTGAATTATCACAGTGTGGAGTGCTGTGTGGTGTGGTGTGGTGTGATGTGGAGTGCTGTGTGGTGTGGTGTGGTATGGTGTGGTGCAGTGAGGTGTGGTTCAGTGAGGTGTGGTGTGGTGTGGTGTGGTGTGGTGTGGTGTGGTGTGGTGTGGTGTGGTGTGGTGTGGTGTGGTGTGGTGTGGTGTGGTGTGGTGTGGTGTGGTGTGGTGTGGTGTGGTGTGGTGTGGTGTGGTGTGGTGTGGTGTGACACTGTACCATGGAGTGCAATAAGCTGTAGCATGCTGAGTGCATTGTGAAATGTTGTGGTGTGGTGTGGCTTTGGCATAATAGTGCAGTGTGGTATGGTACACTGTGTGCACAGTGAGGAGTTGTTTGCTGTTGCGTGGCGTGGCATGGTGTGGTGTGGAGTGGTGTGGTGTGGTATGGTACACTGTGTGCACAGTGAGGAGTGGTTTGCTGTTGCGTGGCGTGGTGTGGTGTGGTGTGGTTTGCTGTTGTGTGGTGTGGTGTGGTGTGGTGTGGTGTGGTGTGGTGTGGTGTGGTATGGTACACTGTGTGCACAGTGAGGAGTGGTTTGCTGTTGCGTGGCGTGGTGTGGTGTGGTGTGGTGTGGTGTGGTGTGGTGTGGTGTGGTGTGGTACACTGTGTGCACAGTGTTGTTGTGTGGTGTGGTGTGGTGTGGTGTGGCGTGGCGTGGCGTGGCGTGGCGTGGCGTGGCGTGGCGTGGCGTGGCGTGGTGTGGTACACTGTGTGCACAGTGAGGAATGGTTTGCTGTTGTATTGTGTGGTGTACTGTGCAATGCTGGAGTTTGGAGTTGTGGCAGTGGGGCATAGCATTGTGGGTCACAGTGTGTACTGGTAAATGGTCAATGGTTATGCACTGCATTTATGTAGCACCTTTCCATTCAAAGAGCTTTACGTTGTCTGCCTCATATTCACCAATTCTCTCTCACTTTCACTATGCAGTGTTGTGTGGTGTTGTGGTGCAGTGCTATGCAGTGTTGTGTGATATTGTGGTGCAGTGCTATGTCTTGTGTGGTGTGTTGTGCAGTTTGGCTTGGTATGTTTGTAGAGGGGAGTGGAGTGGAGAGGAGTGGTGTGGTGTGTAGTGTTGCGGTGTAGTTTGGCATGGTATGTTTTTGGGTTTTGTACTTGGCACTCGTCTCTGGAATTAGGAACACACACACACACACACACACACACACACACACACACACACACACACACACACACACACACACACACACACACACACACACACACACACACACACACACACACACACACACACACACACACACACACACACACACACACACACACACACACACACACACACGCGTGCGTGGCACACACACTTTCCTGGAGTGAGTTTAGATATGCGATGTGTGTGATGTGTGTGTCTCTCTTTCCGCTCAAGCTGGCCAGCCAGAACAAAGCATGTGTAACGTTAGATAGGGTGGCATATCCGGGAATGGAGTGAAGCATTGTGGCGTTATGGTGCAGTTTGGCGTTGGTAAGAGTCTACACTTTGGCACTTGGCCCTCGTCTCTGCAGGAGTATCCTGGCGTAATGTGAGATGAGATGAGAAGTGATGTGTGTGTGTGTGTGTGTGTGTGTGTGTGTGTGTGTGTGTGTGTGTGTGTGTGTGTGTGTGTGTGTGTGTGTGTGTGTGTGTGTGTGTGTGTGTGTGTGTGTGTGTGTGTGTGTGTTTGTGTGTGTGTGTGTGTGTGTGTGTGTGTGTGTGTTTGTGCGCGTGTGTGTGTGTGTGTGTGTGTGTGTGTGGGTGCGTGTGTGTGTGTGTGTCTCGCTCTCTCTCTCTATCTCTCTCTCTCTCTCTCTCTCTCTCTCTCTCTCTCTCTCTCTCTCTCTCTCTCTCTCTCTCTCTCTCTCTCTCTCTCTTTCTCTCCATCTCTCTTCTCAAGCTGGCTAGCTGGAACAAAGCATGTGCTGCTCCAGTGGTGAGGGTCTTTTTGCCTTCCTGCCAGACATGACTCATCACTTCCCAGCTCTCTCTCTCTCATTCACTACTCAGTGGTTTTCAAATCTCTATCTACCCCACCCCTCTGTCTCTGTTTCTCTGCTTCTCTCTCTCTCTCTCTCTCTCTCTCTCTCTCTCTCTCTCTCTCTCTCTCTCTCTCTCTCTCTCTCTCTCTCTCTCTCTCTCTCTCTCGCTCTCCTTTGTTCCATTCACTCTCGCCAACATCCGGCATGCAATTTAATCCACTCTTCTGTGCCACAGAGACCTGTCTATTCGGTGTGAAAGTGTGTGTGTGTGTGTGTGTGTGTGTCTATGTTTGGACCATTAAATGTGACTGTGAGCAGTGTGTGTGTGTGTGTGTGTGTGTGTGTGTGTGTGTGTGTGTGTGTGTGTGTGTGTGTGTGTGTGTGTGTGTGTGTGTGTGTGTGTGTGTGTGTGTGTGTGTGTGTGTGTGTGTGTGTGTGTGTGTGTGTGTGTGTGTGTGTGCGTGCATTTGTGTGTTTGATATGGTTTCAATGCTGTGTTGTGAAAATAAAGTTCTCTTGCCTCCTCCACCTATCTGAGCAGCGGGGTCATTGGTATGCGTGGACGGTCCTGATGTGATGACCAGAAATAGATTAATGATTTAGTGGGCAGAAATTGGTCTTCATTTGTTCCGCCTTGCCATTCAGAGAAGCCTGCTTGGACAACGCCTTCATAATCTCACTTGTCCAGCTTCGCTTCACAGTCCTGCTTTGGTCCCCGAAAAAGAAGGAGCGATCCATTCCTAAAGTCAGTGTGAGACACTAAAGAAGAGACGTCTTTTAGTGATGCATGATGGATTATGCTGACAGCGATGACAGCAAAAGCCAGTGCCATTGGTCACTGGGATCTCACATCCCTCACGGCTCACAGTGCACACTAGTAATCAGCCCCTTAGCGCAGAGCCTAGAGTAGAGTAGAGTAGAGTAGAGTAGACTTTTATTGTCACTATATAAATATAGTGAGATTAAGTTTAGTAGCAACCCACAAATGCCCACAAAATAAAAGATATATTCACAGAAATAAATAATATATAAAAATCCATAAAAATCCATGTGCATCTCACAGTATCGATAGTCCTGAAGTATTGAGGGGGGGCAGGTGACGTATTGAGTTCAAAACTCTAATGTTATATCCTTACTTTTACCCAAATTGTAATGGCTATGTCTTAGTCTGTTACTTACAGCTCTCGGTAATATCATAGCAATGTTGTTATTTTCAGCATTTTCAGCAAATAGTGAATAGGTGAATAGACAAATAGTGACGGCGACCCCATCTGCTCTAAGAGGCTACGTTGCATAGTGTTGTAGTTTCTGATCCCACCCTAACCACAAGGTAATGGCTGAAGTGCCCTTGAACAAGACACCTAACCCACATTGGCCCAGGGACTTTAACCCATACCCTTTACCTAACAAGCTGTACATTGCTTTGGGTAAAAGTGTTAGCCGTGTAATGTAATGGGCAATGTAATGTAAAAATCAAATGACAATTATCAACCATTGGTGACCATATTATTTTAACATGTGTGGTGAAAATCATATTATCATGTAAATGAAGAAGGCGCTGTGTTTTTATTCTGATGCTGATGCCTTGTCTGCAGGTGAAAATAGTCCTGGCAGTGCATGCATATTCATACTAGCTCAGAGGCAAATTGAGGCTTGGAGTTGTTTACCGATAGTGCTTTGGTCTCAGCATCAATCTAACTGAGTAACACACACACACACACTCTCTCTCTCTCTCTCTCTCTCTCTCTCTCTCTCTCTCTCTCTCTCTCTCTCTCTCTCTCTCTCTCTCTCTCTCTCTCTCTCTCTCTCTCTCTCTCTCTCTCTCTGTCCACTCCCACCTCCTGGCTACCTTTGTTCACACCTGGGTAGCTCTCTCTCTCTCTCCGTCTCTTTGTGTTTGTCTGTCCATCGGTCTCTTCCTCTCTTCTCTGCCCACCACCACCACCACCATTACCACCACTGTGTCTCTCTCTGTCCTCAAGTGAGCAATGGGCCTGCTTGCTTAATCTGCACTCCCGCAATTAAATGGACCAGATCTAATGGAGGGTGGCAGCATTGGCTGAACTCTGTTTGCTTTAGCTGTACATAAACAGCTCCCCGCTGGTGAAGAGGAACTTTTTTTCTTTTGTGTGTCTGCTGTAGGCTAGGTGAGCAGGGGGGGGGGAGAAGAAAAACAGTTGGCTTGCTGGGTCTTCTTCTTTTCAATCAACCTCCTCCTCCGTTCTAGTTTCCCGCAGAAAGAAATGCTGCAATCGGCTTTGCTTGTTGTTGTCAGCTGCGATTGAAATGTTGGTTTTGTCATGCTTGGTGGACCTGCCCAACCTATTGGATTGTATTGGAGTCCACTCTCTGCTGGCTGCACCATTTGCATTTGAATTGGTCTGCTATTGTGTTTGTATTGCTGCTGCCCTGCCCTGCTATACTGCCAGATGCTGTAAAAGCATGGCCTCTCCTCTCCAGCTATCAATCGCACAACCAGGGCCGGATTAAGATGGCCTGGGGCCCCTAGGCTGCCAGTTGCTGTGGGGCCCCCAGAAGACAAATAGACAGTGTCATAATTACGAGCTAGGAATTAAGGATAACATGTCTATCGACTCTACTCTACATGACACATTCATTTTTCAATATTGCATCCTAAAGCAATTCAGCAATTTTTCAATTTTGGTCAATCAGTGCCCCCTGGCAGGTGGGGGCCCCTAGGCTGCAGCCATATCTAACCTGTGCATTAATCCGACCCTGCACGCAAGGTTGAGTAAACCAGGCCCAACCACCGCAACACTGCTCAATACATTGTTCAGTGGTCATTTAACACTACAAGAGGCACATTTAACACTGCTGGTGTTGATCCTGATGTTGACATTCAAACATTCTAGTACCAAACAAATTTAGACTACAGAGGGGGACAGAATTCACAGAATACTGTACAGTATGAGACAGCCCAACACACTGAAGTTCTAATTCACCACGCTACACAATCCAATCACAAGTCCACAGTAAAGTAAGGATATGTACATAGTTTTAAACCTGCCACTACAAGAGTGCTAGAGTGTAAGGCCGTTTACACAGTAGCGCGGCAAAGCGTCACGGGACGGAAGCGATTTTTACCGGCGTTGGTAAAACATAAGGGAAACATATCTGTCCATACACCAACCGGCGGTAGTCGGGCGTCAGCGGTGCAGGAGCCGGCTCCGCTCTGCGCTGCATTTGCAAAATAGAACTCCAGTGTATTTTTCACACCGGCGACCGGCGGTGTCTCATTAAAATGAATGGCAAAGTAGAACGCTAGCTTTGGCTGTGGAAGGGTTTTGAACAGGACTGGCCGTGCATGCTGACACTGTCAGTGTGAAAGGCAGAGGCAGACAGAGCTCCTGGTGATCCCAGCTAAAGAGTCGCTCAGTCACAACATCAACCTCAAGATAGGCTCCACCATCGTGACCCCAAACAAAGTCGCCAAAAACCTTGGCGTCATGATTGATGATGAGCTGTCATGCTCCAACTACATCAACTCAGTCACCCGGACCTGTCGATTCCAGATGTCCAACTTACGGAATATCAGACCTGTGCTGACACAATATTCTACACAACGACTGGTGCAGGCCACTGTCCTGTCCCGCGTTGACTACTGCAACTCACTCATGACAGGTCTACCTGCTTGTGCGCTAAAACCTCTGCAGATGATCCAGAATGCGGCGGCACGGTTGATATTCAATCAACCCAAAAGGACCCATGTTACTCCTCTATTTATTGAGTTGCACTGGTTACCGATCGCCGCCCGGATCAAGCACAAGGCGTTGACCCTTGCCTACAAAACCATCACAGGAACGGCCCCAGCTTATCTGAAGGACCTACTAACGCCCTATGTTACTGGAAGAGATCTGCGCTCATCCAGCACAAGCCGTCTGGCTCTGCCATCCAGTCGCTCTAGGTACTCCCAGTCAAGATTGTTCTCCGTTGTGGTACCCAAGTGGTGGAACGGTCTCCCAGAGACAGCAAGACTAAGCACATCTCTTGCAGCCTTCAAGAAACAACTGAAGACCTTCCTCTTTCGAGAGAATCTACTAGACTAATGCTTGAACTGGCCTTGCCCCAGGGCAGACTCCTGACATGATGTTTAGTTTAGTTTGTGTGTGTGTACTCGTTATTTACTCTTTAATTAAAAAAAAACAAACAAAAAAAAACTAACCCCTCTGCAACTGCACTTGTTGTTCTGTATATCTCCTGTGCACTTTGTATTTGCTTGTGATGTTGGCTTGAATATGTCCTCTTTTGAAAGTCGCTTTGGTTATAAAGCGTCTGCCAAATGCAATGTAATGTAATGTAATGTAATATAACACACCGGCCGAAACTAAGCAGAAAAAGACCTTGTCTCGCGTCCGTTCCATTCGACCAGTGTGTCTGACGTTTAAGAGTTATTGCCGTTGTCACTGTTTATGTGCCACAGAACCGTTTCATCAATCATATGCTTTTTTATATCTACTGTAAGTGTGAGGAGCACTTCATTTTAGCAAGGACGATTTTTCCACTATCGGCCCAGTGCAATTCCCTTTGTTTCCCCTATTTCTTTTTTTGATATTTGTTTTTGGGCATTTTAGCCTTTATTTAGACATGACAATTGAAGATGGTGACAGGAAATCAGTGGGAGAGAGAGACGGGGTAGGATTGGGACATGACTCAGGCCAGACTCAAACCTGTGTCCCCATGGGCATGCAAGCCCAGATTTGGGGGGCTTAGCACGCTGCGCCACAGCGCCTCCCTGTTTCCCCTATTTCTGACACACAGTATAGCATGTTCCGACTGACAGAGAACCGTGACAATGCTTTTTCGCACATCTGATCTCGAACCAACTGATATGTTCACATCGAATATTTGAGCGTTTAGGGACTGGATAGATAGTTTGTTCACAATGTGAACCGAAAAATTAGGCTACTGTACTTGGTTATTCTCTGAGAACCGTGATGACATCGTAGATGTCAGCAGGTTCATTGTGGTAGTACACAGTGCGCTTGAACCCAAGCCGATCACTGTTAAGTATTTTGCTGCCTAACATAACGGCTGCAGGAACAGCCACCAGTGCCTCGAGGAAAGGGTATTGTGCTCTAGTTGTTTAGAAAAATAAGCAGGTGCTTGGACCCAAAAAGTACAGTTCAAGGTGGGAGCATGTTCGTACACCGAATAAGACACTAAGGTGAGCACAGAGAGCACTGATGATGGCAGAAACCTGAAACATCTGCTCTACTCTGCTCTGGAAAAGAAATCTGCTTGTGCTTGATCTTAGTGTCTTATTCAATGTGTGAACCTTCTCCATCCTTAACCAGTACCGTTCTCACCAGCCTGAAAGCAGTAGCAGTGAAGCAGTCATGGGTAAGCGGTTAGGGCGTCAGACTTGTAGCCCAAAGGTTGCCGGTTCGACTCCCGACCCGCCAGGTTGGTGGGGGGAGTAATTAACCAGTGTTCTCCCCAGTGCCCTCCCCCATCTTCCTCCATTACTGAAGTACCCTGAGCATGGTACAGTCCTGCCGTACTGCGCCCTTGGGACGCCATTGAGGGCTGCCCCCTTGCACGGGTGAGCCATAAATACATTAGCGTTGTGTGCAGTGTGCAGTGAACACTTGTGTGCTGTGGAGTGCTGTGTCACAATGACAATGGGAGTTTGAGTTTCCCAGGTGGCTTTCTTTCGCTTTCACCTCAACCAGGATCATTCTCACCATCCTGAAAGCAGTAGTAGTGACGCATGAGAGAAGAGCGTGTGCCACCACTCCGCCACATGTGACCGCCAGCGATGCTTTGCTCCTCGCCCAAACGACCCTGATGTCTTTTGGGTACTGAGCTGATTAACCCACTTCATTATCAATGCCTTGCCTGCAGACGCGATGATATTGTTTCGCCATTTATTGCATTTTTCCCCGTTCGTTTATTGCTCAGGGACGTTCTTGTTTGTTTTGCCTGGCTTCACAATATAGCTGCGGTTCATTGGTTGGCAGGTGTTGGCTTGGCTTTGTGGAGATTCTAATTTTAATTTTGACTTGTTTGTGTTTTTTCTGTAAGTACCCTAAAGGAAGAAAGCTTAGAAGTGTTATTGGGAGTTGTTTTCATTATTATTGTAGTCCTGGTCATGCTCTCTTGCACATAGTAGATATTGTAGCCTGATAAACCAGACTAAATGTGGATGTCTAATTTAGTCTGGCCTCGATGCATAATACATCCGAAGATTGTTGATGAGAACAACCTTCCCTCAAAACCCTGCCTGCTTTGATTCAAAACACATCTTTGCGTTGTAATTGGTTTGCCAGATTCATGGCATTCTGGCTTCATTGAATCATTATGCGAGGCCAGACCCACCCGTAGACAAAACATTTTGCCGTCCAGCGGGTGGCGCTGGTTCACCAGGCTATAGATATTGCACATACAGTACAGTGCACTTTACACCCACAGGTAAGTAAGTGTTTTTGGTGAGAGCCCGCACACCTCGAATGTTTCTTTTTTAGCAGGTGCAGCTTTGCAAGGTACTCCAGTCTTCATTTAACTCAAGGAAGAGTGCGACACTGCTTTTTCCACAGTTCACCACTTTTTTTCTTTTTTCTTTGGTGCTGACTTTTCGGCACTAGGCCTTCATCAGAGTAACCAGGCAGTAAGTGTAACACAAGCTCATACCGTAGGCTACAATGCAAAAGTGCACTGGCTCAGGGACGTGCACAGGAATTTCAAAGGGCAGTTGCTGTAACCTGAAGATAGGGCAAAACCCAACCCCCCCCCCCCCCCCCCCCCCCCACCCCCCCCCCCCCACCCCCCAAAAAAAAAAAACACCCATCAACAATGAGCGCGGACCTTCAGAATTTTTTTAGGAAACTCTCCATAGGTAATATTATTTTTTAGTAGTAGTAGTAGAAAGTAGTATATTATTGCATAATTATTAAATTTTGTAATGATAGAATCCTGAATAAGCGTACCATATGATATAACATGCTTAATTTTAAACATGTAGGTCCTACCTATTAATCATATCAGAGAAGATCCAGCCTTATGCCCATCCTGCCCTAAATGTCTCCCTGAACCACAATTCCATCATAGTGTGGTAATGTGGCTGGCCCTAAATTAAATGAAATTATAGAAAAAAAAAAAAGCCCTGGATAGTTTTTAAAAAAAAAACCCTGTTATCAGTCACAGAGATTATCAGAGTCTATGCCATGCCTAACCTGCCACCTGGCCCTATGGTGTTGCAGAGGTCTGTGGCTCATGAGTCATCCTCATCTTAATGAAATAAATGATGAGTAAATTTAATGTAGGCAAAAATATGAGATGCTTAATCAATTATCCCACTGTCATCTATTAAAATCCTTGTAGCAGGACCCAAAAAAAAAAGTAGACTTTACGTTTATTAGCTAATAAATAGAAATAGTTAAATTGGTCAAAAAGATCATTTAATTTGAATTTGAAATTTAATTTAATAGGCATATACCAAATGATTAAAAATGATGAATATTATATAGGAAAGTCTAAAACAAATAGGAATTCCACAGGTTTTAAGGGAGTCATTTGTTGGGTCTTTGTAGCCTATATTAAAATTGTAGACCTACTGTCCGCTTTAAGAATGGACGAGAGCGAGGAGGAGCGAGGAGGCCCAGGAAGCCGAAGCCGGCTTTCATTTCAGGATCCGCGAAAGAACCCCACGTGGCGTTGGTGGGAGCACCAAGTTCATATATGTTTGCTCCTGAAGCTCCGAGCCTTCACTCGCAGACTTTATCACCTTTTATTTTCATTACAAGATATTTTTAGTTAGTTCATGCACAATTTTTTAGGCCTATTTCTTGAGAAGAACAGTAAAAACGTCAGTTATCACGTGGAGTGATTTATTTCAATTAAGCCTACATGGGACAGTGACAGTGGAAACAGTAGCTATCTTTGGGTCGAGAATAGGCTATATCAGCATCGTAAGAAAACGCACTTCCTAGGCGGTCCCTCCACAAGATCAAACCTACCATCCTGAAAAAGATTCTCTCCTCCTCTGCCTCACTGCAACCTGTTTCATTTTTTTTCGCAAAAACAGACAGAAACAACGAGCCCAACTCTGCTGGCCGATATGTTGCTTCCTTTAGCTAGCCTAGCCCCTTAAGGTTCGTCCCTCTTGCTTATAAAACGGACATGTCCCATCTGCATGTTTCTTAGTTGGGTTAGCCTTTCCACAAAACAAAAAAAAACAAAACCTTAGAGCCATGTAAAAAAACGTTGACCTGCAGAAAAAAGCAAGAAGCTAGCTGGCTGGCTTCGTAATTCCCGTCCTTCTTCTTCCCCCTTCCCCTTCCCCTTCCCCCCCCCTTCCCCTCCCTATATTCCATTTCCCTTCCCTCCCCCCTTTCCCTTTCCTCTCTTCCCTTCTTCCCTCCCCCCCCTCCATACCCTCCCCCATTCATTTCCCCCTTTATTCCTTCCCTCCCTTTCCCCTCCCCCCTTCCCCCCTCCCCTACCCCTCCAATATCTGAAACGTGGCACACACACACTCCCCTAAAACACCAACCACACCCCACTACAAAACCAGCATGGCATGGCAAACAACAACCCGCCACACAAACTGCACCTGGTCACACCCCCCCCCCGGCTGTCAGATTAATTTAGGATCAAACGTCCCTAAACAACTAACTAAATCGAGATCCGGCTTTAAAGGGAGGGACTTAAATTGTGGATCATGTAGTTTTAAAAATACTGATGTAGTCTGCTGTTTTTCCAGCTCACATCAGCAAAGCAGGACACAGGCAGGCCGTCAGGGCAGTTCGCTGCTCTAGCTCCCCACGACATATCTTCGACAGATTTTGGCGTCTCTTCTCTCTCTGGTCTCTTCTGCTTCGGCCCTGTCCCGACTCGCAATGCATGCTTGTTCTTTTTGTTTTCCCTCCTTGTTCCCCCTTCCCCCTAATTGCTTGTTTTCCCCCCTTTTGTTCCTTTTGTTCCCCCCCTATGTCCTTTTCCCTTCCCCCCTCCCCTCCC
>NC_085866.1:23258886-23263886 GCF_034702125.1 Engraulis encrasicolus | reverse complement strand
CTATGGGTCGCCAAAGATACACAGTGGGTTGCGAAGCCCTCTTGAGTTTAAGGGGCTTTAATTTTAATACCATATATGGCCCATGTTGAATAAATGACAAAGCATTTAAACTAATACATACATAGAAGCAACACAATGTAAGTGATATAGAACAGTTATTCTATATTTGACAGAAGACAAATTCAGGAATAAAATGATAATTAATAAGTATGTGACTCCCTCTCGTGCGGCCACCACACACATATATACACCAAAGTAATGACAGTGGCAGTCTCTCCTGAGATGCATTACCTAATGACATTCACACACAGAGTTTCAGATATGACTTGCACCCTAGTGGGGAAAACATTTAAAGTATTATCTGTCTTTCTAGTATCACTATCAGACTTACATTCTTTCTTTCATTTATGTGTTGGGTCACCATAGCTTACAATGGTAAAAATATGGGTCCCTGAAAAAAAAGATTGGGAACCACTGTTAGAGAGTGACAATGCATGCGGCTAAAAGCAAGAGGTCGGCCCCTAAAAGTCACTTATCGTATCTGTGACAGCAGCAGGGTCTGCATATAGTGGAAGGCTCTTGCCTCGGCTGCCTCGCCTCCCCACCCAGAGCTGTCAGGCAGCTTAAGTCCACAGCCAGGGCTTTGCATGCTAAAGACTAGCTCAAGGATTGTGCATAATTTCCTCCTCGCCCCCATATGGTGAATATTGAATTAGGGCTAGACTCAGCGCCGGCCGGCCATATGGCTCCGACATCTGCACTTGCATTACTTTCTTTTATTTCGTTTATTTCTTTATTTATTTTTGTGTGTGCCGTCCATCTCAATCCTCTCATTATCAGGCTGGATCGTTAGGCCAATGAACCACGTGGTTGTTGCATAATCATTTTATATCAGTCACTCTTAACTAGCTGCTGCTGCTGCGGCAAGACTTGCTGCTGTGACTGTAAGCAGAACAGACTGGAGAGACTGAAGCAATCATTTAGTCTCATCAACTGTCCCCACACTGCCTCATATTGGTTTCATTTCCTACACAAACTAAGTAACAGGGTGGAAAACTTGCATCATCCAACTCTGTACACTAGCCAAGAATATCTCAGCCAGCATTGCTAAGGCCTGCCTATAAGTATATCACTCTCATTCTACTCCCGTATATGTTACATCACGATGTGTCATCTTTGTTTCATTTCCAACTCAAACTTTGAGAGTAACAGTGTGGGAGGACAGGACACCATCGAACTAGAACCTGCTAGTGCTACTGCATCACATTGACTTGGGACATTGTGCACTCATGCTAGCATATTTCACGTTTAATTTCAAAGACAAACTTTGATAGTAACTGTGTGGAAAAACTGTTGCTTGATCCAACTTTAACACCCACGGCATCCATCGTTATCTCAAACTATTTTGACGAAGGATCTTCCCATACCGGTACGCTTCAGGGATTTCTCAGACTTATTCTAACAGTTTGGAATTTTTCGAGCGGAAGCCAAAATGCTCCTATCTTGCACTCAGAGACGACAGAGCAATAATGGGTGGGGTAGAGGTGGAGGGAAAAGCTGTGGAGGAGGAGAAGGAGGAGGAGAAGGAGGAGGAGGTGGATGATAAGGAGGAGAGGAGGAGGAGGGGGACGAGGAGAGGTGGAGGAGGTGGAGGAGGCGGAAAGAGGAGAAGGAGGAGAGGAGGAAGAAAGAGGAGGATGAGGAGGAGGAGAGGAGAGGAGGTGGTGGAAGAGAAGGAAAGAGGAGGGGGAGGAGGAAGGAGGAGGAGGAGGAGGAGGGAGGAGAGGAGGAAGAGCAGGAGGAGGAGGAGGGAAAGCTCTGTGCTCTGCTGGGAAGATTAAAAGGATACAATCTGTGTGATGTCAGAGTTTTAATGGAGTCTGCAAGTCCCTGGGAACAGCTTACTCATCAGACCATCTTACGTACACACACACACACGCACGCACGCACGCACGCACGCACGCACACACACACACACACACACACACACACACACACACACACACACACACACACACACACACACACACACACACACACACACACACACACACACACACACACACACACACACACACACACAGCCATGACTGACACTCATGTGTGTGTGAGAGAGAATGTAAAATGAGGGAAGAGAGAGACAGGTAGTGACACAGAGACAGTGAATAAAATTAGGGGGGGGGGGGGGCAGAGAGTAGAAGAATGGAAGTGAACAAAAGAAAGAATGGTAGAAATGAAAGAAAGAATGAAAGGCTGAAAGTGATACTAGAAAGACAGATAATACTTTCATGTTTTCCCACTAGACTCTGAAGTCATATCTTAAGCTCTGTGTGTGACTGTCTTTAGGTAATGCATCTCAGGAGAGACGATACCACTTTCATTACTTTGGTGTATATGCGTGTATGTGTTTATCTCTTTTTTATACTGCGCTTGGACCCTATGGCTGCTATTTTACATGCTTGTGTAGAGCAGAGGGTGCGTGTGTGTGTGTGCGTGTGCGTGTGCGTGTGCGTGTGCGTGTGCGTGTGCGTGTGCGTGTGCGTGTGCGTGTGTGTGTGCGTGTGTGTCTGTGTCTGTGTCTGTGTGTGTGTGTGTGTGTGTGTGTGTGTGTGTGTGTGTGTGTGTGTGTGTGTGTGTGTGTGTGTGTGTGTGTGTGTGTGTGTGTGTGTTTTCTACTGCTGTCGTCCCCTATGGCTGCTATTTCATATGCTTACGTCAAGAGCAGAGGATGTAAGTCTGTGTGTGTGTGTGTGTGTGTGTGTGTGTGTGTGTGTGTGTGTGTGTGTGTGTGTGTGTGTGTGTGTGTGTGTGTGTGTGTGTGTGTGTGTGTGTGTGTGTGTGTGTGTGTGTGTGTGTGCGTGCGTGTGCGCATGCGTTTGATGTATTTTTTCTATACTTTGCTCTCTCTAGTTTTCCTTTATACCTCATCTCAAGGGGATGTGAGGAGCTCCATCCCTTCCCCCCTGGCTTGACCAAGACGTGTCTGCAGCTGACGTAACTCTCTTGTCTGGTCTGCTACTGCAGTTCTCAGTAGAGGGTGGAGAGCTAAGGCTGGAGGAAGTTCCCCAGTGCTGTGAGGCTTTGAGGAGCGGGTGTTCTTTTTATTTAAAAATATATTTTTGGTCTTTTATGACTTTAGTAGTGACAAAAGACCAACAAAGGTCGGCGTCTGCGCCTTGAACTTAATACTCGTGTATTGCTTGGTGCGTGCACTCCCAAAAAGTAGTAATCACTCAAGATAATGGCTTCAATACACTTTTTCACACAAGTCTTGTGTGTGCCTCCTTTTTTCCATTATCTTGAATGACTTTAGTAGTGACAGGACAGTTGAAAGAGACAGGAAACTATGGGGGGAGAGAGAGATGGGGAAAGATCGGCAAATGACCCAGGCCAGAATCGATGATGAGTGGAGATGCAAAACGCACACCAGAAAAAGAGGTGCTGGCAACCAGTAAAACACTTGCGGACGGAGAGAAGTACAGCACACCCTCGAGTTGTACAAACAAGTTTTTAATGTGACGTTAAACGTTCCGGCGTGTTGGCCTTCCTCAGGTCACGTGTGACCAGGCCGGAATCGAACCCGGGTCGCTGGCATAGCAGCCCAGTGCCCTATACCGTTAGAGCAGTGTTTCTCAACAGGGGTACGTGTACCACTAGGGATACGCGAGCACACCTCAGGGGGTACGAGGAAAAATGTGATAATGACAATTGAATAGAGTATAGTCATACTGGGATAAAGGAATATATAGAGAGAGCATGGGATAGGGGGTACTCATGGTACAACAAAAAGGCTTAGGGGGTACGCAAGTCAAAAAAGGTTGGGAGACAGGCACGTGCACAGCATAGTTGCCCACGGTGCCCGAGCAACGGCCCTTTTGCCCACATTGGCTGATATTGCCCTTCCAAGGGAGGGAAAATAATTTGGCAATTATAATTTCATATTTCAATATTTTCAATATCATTTGATTTCTTTATAATTCATAATTTTGATTGACGTTTTGTACAATAAAGACTTAAGTCAGTCATACAAATTCATCAGACCCGTCGAGAATGGGCACGAGCGATGTGAGGTAGTTCTAGGCCTACGCAACAACTCCGGTGGGGAGGGAGAAGGCACGCGACAGGCGCTTGAGCGCCTATAAGAGACACGAAAGATTTTGAAGATGCCTGGGTGTCGGCTAGAGCCCTACACACAGTCTAGGCCTACATATTAGGGTACAAAATATGCTCACAATCAACCTCTCTATTACAATGTTGAGTTTAGAACTTTTAGTTATCATACATCTGACAGCCAGCCAGCGCCACGTTTAGGTAGCAAAAAAACCCGACAGCCAGCTGTAGATATGCCTCGGAAAAATAGGCTAAGATTTCATGTTGGGCAGTCATGGGTGAGCGGTTAGGGCATCAGACTTGCATCCCAGAGGTTGCCGGTTCGACTCCCGACCCGCCAGGTTGGTGGGGGGAGTAATCAACCAGTGCTCTCCCCCATCCTCCTCCATGACTGAGGTACCCTGAGCATGGTACCGTCCCACCGCACTGCTCCCATGGGGCGCCACTGAGGGCTGCCCCCTTGCACGGGTGAGGCATAAATGCAATTTCGTTGTGTGCAGTGTGCAGTGTTCACTTGTGTGCTGTGGAGTGCTGTGTCACAATGACAATTGAGAGTTGGAGTTTGCCAATGGGCTTTCACTTTCTTTCACTTCACTTTTCACTTTCATGTTTCAACTGATTTGCTTTGCAATTCGTATTTTTGATTGAAGCTTCCTAAATTACGTTTTCAAATTCAGATTCACCTGCACCTCGAGAGATAGGCAAAGGGAGGGGCAGCATGCGCGTTGCGGGGGGCAAGCGCAGCTCTACATGGGAGGGAGGGGGGAGCAAGCATGCATGCAAACAGGGCAGAGACGCAAAATATGTCGAAGATGTCGTGGTGGGAGTAGAGCGACTGCCCTGGCGGACTGAGGTGAGCTGGAAACATAGCAGACTACACAGTATTACAC
>NC_085866.1:23243886-23253886 GCF_034702125.1 Engraulis encrasicolus | reverse complement strand
CATACCATCCTGTTTCCAAAGGGTAAATGTTCATTGCATGTATCATGGCCAGGCTTTGTCGATAAATCCAGAGCTGATCGTTTCAAACTTGATCAGAGTCTACAGTACGTACACGGCCAGGAAGCAAAACATTTGTTTATGCAGCACATTCAGATATGTTTGTAACACTTTTACCGAAAGACCTGTGCAAGTTTCGCTGGCGGAAGGGAGAAGAAAAATCATCCATCATTTGGTATCTTTGGAGTTTAGGCTGGTGCGGGTTGACAAACAGAGCACCATAACTGATGGGATGTTTTGGTTTTATTGAACACTACAGCCAGGGAGGGTTGAGCAGAATCTAAGATATTTCCTGCAGCCTGTTTCCAAAGGGGTCCACATCCATCAAGGTTCTGAAACCGGCAGACAGGTAATAGGTCATTGCATACACTACTACATCACAGCTATATGATCGTGATCTGCAGCAGATGCAGTATGAGCAGGGACGGATCTAGACATTTTGGGGCCCTAGGCAAAATATAAACTTGGGGCCCTCAAATGTCATTGTATAGACAAAATGCTGTGGTTTTGGTGCTATTTTAGTGTTTCCCCTTACGAAAATGGACCACGGTTTATTATGGTATTACTATGATTATCATGGTTCTACCATGGTATGTCATGATTACACTAAGTACTCTGATCCTACCATAATTGTTCTATGGCTTACTACCCAAGAAAACACGAAACCCCTGAAGAACTGTGTGTGAGTAGCACATTAAGATCAAGCCTACTTTTTTGTGTGCTCTCTGTGACTGATGTGACAGGTGGGGCCCCTATGGAAGGCAGATCTGGATGGGGCCCTAGGCAATTGCCTGTTTGCATAATGGAAAGTCCGCCTCTGAGTATGAGGGGCAGGTTTTCCCATTCTAGAGGAGTAGCACTTTTACTTTAAGACCTCTTGAAGTTTCTTTGGATGAAGGGCAGCAGGGTGCATCATCAACTACACTGTCTGAATGTTTTCTCTCCACTAGTACTTTTGCAAATTCAGGCTGGCATGAGCTGGTAAGTAGGGCAGTATAACAGATGGGATGTTTTGATTTTATTGAGCTTTACAAGACAGCTTCCAATGCAGTTCACATCCATCTCGAAAAACTGGCTCTGAAAGCACTGACTAGACAGTAGGTCATTGTATATACCTCAAGGCCAGACATTATCGACTGAATAAAAGCAGATCTGATCGTTTCAACTTTAAGCAGTCTGCACCTTCAGGACGCAAATGTTTCTTACTGTAATAGGGCACGGGTAGCCTGTGAGTGAAAAGAAGTCTATGTAATGCAAGGGGCTCATTTACCAAGCCAGACAGTAGAAGTTTTACTGCAAGAGTGCTGCGAAGTTTCCCTGTAGCAGAGCCAAGTATAATCTTCCGACGGTGTAACATTCTCGCCAACAGTACTTTAAGAGTTTGGGCAAGGATGTGCTGATGTAAGTCGGCCAGCATAATTGATGCGCTGTTTTGGTTTTATTGAACACTATACAGTATAGTCTGTTTCCAAAGGGGTCCACATTCATTGGATGGGAAGCAGTTAATTGCATACGTAGATCGCGATCAGCTTGAATTCGCCAACTTTTGAAAATTTCAAAATTAAGAACACTCCACACCTTCAGGAAATGAATGTTACTCGGCACAGCACAGCCAAGACCTTCTGTCCAAAAAAGAAATGTTACCGCTTGGGGCTGGTTTGCTCATCTAAAACACCTGCAAAAAAATGCCCGTTGAATTCCCTTTTTGGAAACAAGTGCCCTCAGCCTATAAAAATCTAAATATCTCAGCCTCCAAAGCATATAAAAACATGGAATAAGTTGCATTTAAAAGACCCTCATCTTGTATTAGAATGTGTTCATTCAGCTCTAACAACATACCCACATTTTTTATTAAAAAACGGAAATCTCAAGAGCCTGAATGCCGCGTCTACACAGTATATCTCGCTCCAGGCGCCAAGGCCAATGCTGCGTACATGCAGCATCAGGCTTAAATGGGTTAATTGTAATACATGTATGTAAGTGGATGAGGCCATCCACTATATAGTATTCTCTCCATGGGCACCTTATACTTATGAGCGTGGGCAGAGGGACCCGAAGTAGGCCAGCATAACTGATGGGCTGTTTTGGTTTTATTGAAGTCTGCAGCATGTACTGTAAGCCTTATGAAGCGTAATGACTGCAGCCTGTCTCGCCTCTCGCTTTATCTCTAGAGCGCAGCAGCTCCAGCCTTTTAGGTGCCCTTGGAACCCATATTCATTTACACACTTTACACACACACACTTGCACGTGCGCACACATGCACACACACACACACACACACACACACACACACACACACACACACACACACACACACACACACACACACACACACACACACACACACACACACACACACACACACACACACACAAACACACAGAAAGAGGAAGAGGAAGAGAGACATTGGCTGAATCTGTGTGTGTGTGTCTGAGAGAGAGAGAGAGAGAGAGAGAGAGAGAGAGAGAGAGAGAGAGAGAGAGAGAGAGAGAGAGAGAGAGAGAGAGAGAGAGAGAGAGAGAGAGAGAGAGAGAGAGAGAGAGAGAGAGAGAGAATGTGTGTCTTGGGCGCAAAACAGAACAGGAGGCGCGTGATAAAGAAATCATTTTATGGCGTGTTGAGCTGCTCCAAAATGAAAAGGGACTCAGGCACTTAAGAGGCTAGTGGTGGAAGCCGGCCGCACTACACTACTTGTTGTTGTTGCTGTGCACTTGCTGGGGAGGAAATGTTGTTTACTGTGTGTGCACTGTTCATTTTTATGGCTATTTGTGGCACCCTGTGGTGCATTAGGAACCAGCAGCAGCAGAGGCAGAGGCAGCAGAGGCAGCCGCATGGTTCAACGCTCTCCAACAACAGTCATCATCATCATCAAGAGTCACTCTCTCATATACTGGATATGTGGTCCACAGTGCAACCCGCCTCCGCTCCTCTGCTCTCTTCTCCTCTCCTCTCCTCTCCTCTCCTCTTCTCTCCTTCCATCACATCTCCTCTCCTCTCCTCTCCTTCCATCACATATCCTCTCCTCTCCTCTCCTTCCATCAGATCTCCTCTCCTCTCCTCTCCCTCCATCACATTTCCTATCCTCTTCTCTCCTCTCCTCTCCTCTCCTCTTCTCTCCTCTCCTCTCCTCTCCTCTCCTTCCATCAGATCTCCTCTCCTCTCCTCTCCCTCCATCACATTTCCTATCCTCTTCTCTCCTCTCCTCTCCTCTCCTCTCATCTCCTCTCCTTTCCTCTTCTCTTCTCTTCTCTTCTCTTCTCTTCTCTTCTCTTCTCTTCTCTTCTCTTCTCTTCTCTTCTCTTCTCTTCTCTTCTCTTCTCTTCTCTTCTCTTCTCTTCTCTTCTCTCCTCTCCTCTTAGTGCTCACTGTTCCATCATTTCTGCAGGGGAAGTCATGACGTGTGTATAATTACTGTTTCAGATTGCAAAAGACACGGCGTAATAGTCTCGTTTTGGGATTAATGGATTTTGACTGTTCTGTTATCATAGCTCCTGTGCAGATCTGTTTGTCTCCCGATGCACCAGCTGTCTGTAGTGTGTATCCACAGATACGAGGCTGGACTGACTAAATAGGATCATACTTTTGCGTTTTTTGTGTGTTTGTTTGTTTGTTTGTTTTTTTTGTTTTTACCTGCTCGGACAATTTTTTTTTACCTGCACTTTTACAATTCAAGAGGGTGTTTTCCGATATGTTCAAGACCCATTTTTGACGACTACCTATAGCTTTAGTTTATATGCATTTCACTTTTTGCGCCCCACTGATACAGCTCCTTTCCCCATTTCAGTCTACAAAAATCCATAGTATTCTGTGTTTATAGCTTAGATTGCATAAAATGAAGCGGTTTTGTTGTAGACTGTCAATAGAGTTGTTGCAGCACGTAGTCACGTAAAATGATACGCCCCTATTTTTAGTCAGCGTAGATGCCATCTGGTTGTTGCTTATTGGCATTATTGATGGGCTATAAAGCTTCATTATGGCTTCCCAGATCATATTTTACAGCATGATTGCTGTTTGTTCTTCAGCAGTGAGGGCAGCAGGATGATCTCTACTCTGCTTCCCCATGACATGATCTTTTCCATCGGGCCAAAACAGGCAAACAGACTCCTGCTCCTAATCTAAACCCATGCAGCTAAACCAAACAGGATTACCCACTGTCAGTCTGTAATCCAATCAATCATGCATTGTCTTTTTTTTTACTACATGGTCGTAAAACAGAACCACAACCAATCCCTACCAGCCAAAAACACATAGAAGACAATGAGTAGTAGGGATATAATGTAAGTGTAAGCTAAAATAAGTTTGTGGATTTTGGTGTAAGCAAGATAAATTAAGTTTCATATAAAGTAAGTCAATGAAATTGAGCTTGCTTGTCAGTGTAACTGAATGAAAGTCAGTTTGTAATTTGCAGTGTTCAGTGAGAGAAAATGAGTCCATGATTAAATCTTCAGTGAGAGAGTATATTTCCTGGTCATTTTTTTTTAACTAAAGTTAAGCAGAAATGATATAAACAGCTTTCCCACCCCCATCCCCTAACATGAATCAGTTGTGTAGAAGGCAATTATATGAGTGGTGATCTAGTGTAGTGTGTGTGGGAGAAAGTGAAATAGCTATTTGCGTAATGTTGAAACAGAAGAAGCGAGTTTGCAGGTTTTACAGAATGAGATTAAGTTTGAAATAACATTAAAGACAGAGAAAGTAGCCTAAGTTTGCGGCGGATTTTAGAGAGCAATATTAAATTGGCCATATACGTAATATGAGTCACAGAAGGTAAGTGTGCAGGTCAGTGTAACGGAATGAAAGTCAGTTTGTAATGTACAGTGTTCAGTGAGAGAAAGTGAGTTGGTGATCAAGAGAAAGTGAGTCCATGATTAAGTCTTCTGAGAGAGAGAGAGAGAGAGACAGAGAGAGAGAGAGAGAGAGAGAGAGAGAGAGAGAGAGAGAGAGAGAGAGAGAGAGAGAGAGTTCAGTATATGTCCAGGCTAAGTGGCCGTGGGTGAAGGCCGAAGACCCAGGGCAGGCGTTCATGGCCACTGATGGGTTTGACCTCTGAGAGGAACAGGTTCAGACAAGCATGTGACTCTGTGACCGGGCAGAGCAGCGAGGCGAGAAAAGGAAGGGAGAGAAGAAAAGAGAAGCGGAAAGGAGAGAAGGGGCATATGAGAAATGAGGAGGAACAGGGGAGAGGCTGAGAGGAGAGAAAACGAGGGATGAGATGAGGATGGCAGAGGAGAGGAGGGAAGAAGAGGGGGTGGAGGCAAGGGGAGGAGGGTAGAGGAGAGGAAAAGGATGCATGTTGGCAATGGGAGAAAAATAGAGAAGAGAAGGGCAGAGGACAGAAGAGAGAAGAGGGGAGGTGAGCCAGGGAGATGATGATGGGCGGATGATTGACGCAGAGAGGAGGAGAGGATGGAAGGGGAGAAGAACTAATGAGTGGAGAGAAGAAGAGTGAAGAAGAGGAAGGGAGGAAAAGAGAAGAGGCGAGGAAAAGAGGGGAAGAGGAGAAGAGGGCAGCAGCGCTACGTTACGTCCCTGCATGAGCAGGCACATCTGGCCCTGGCGGGAGACATTACACCAGCCGTTCCCAAACTTTTTTCCCTGCGCACCCCTTTTCACATTTCAATGTGGTTCGCGCACCCCCTAAGCGAATGTTGCACCACCGCACATTTTGGGTAATCCCGATTTCCAATCAGACGTTTTTTTCTGCCATCATTACAATGGAACTTATTGCATGACAAGTCTATGAGTTATAAATTACACTTTCAATTCGTCAAACAATTAAAACTACCTGACGCTCATTAATGCTGGATTAAAAAAAAAGCACACATATCCACCATTGCTCTATTCAGCTCGCGCACCCCCTGGTGACAGGCCGCGCACCCCCAGGGGTGCACGCACCACAGTTTGGGAAACCCTGCATTACACTAATGATGGAGGCCAGCCTACTGTAGCCTGCCCTGCCATGCAGCCTGCCCCTGCCCTGACAGCTCTATTAGTGCTATGGAGCTCATACGTATATCTCTATCCATCTCACTCTCTCGCTCTCTCGCTCTCTCACTTTCTCACACTCTCTCTCTCTCTCTCTCTCTCTCTCTCTCTCTCTCTCTCTCTCTCTCTCTCTCTCTCTCTCTCTCTCTCTCTCTCTCTCTCTATCTCTCTATCTCTCTCTGTCTCATTCTCTCTCTCTCTGTATGTCCCACTTGATCTCTCTCTCTCTCTCTCTCTCTCTCTCTCTCTCTCTCTCTCTCTCTCTCTCTCTCTCTCTCTCTCTCTCTCTCTCTTTCTGTTTCTCATCTTCTCTCTTTATATCTCCGCCTCTCTCCATCACCCCCCACCTTTCTCTCTCCCTCTCTCTCTCTTTTCTTCTCTTCCTGCTCTTATGCTCCCTCTCTCACTTTCTCTCTTCCTCCCTCCTGACATCTCCTTGCTGGCGTAGACTCTTCCTACCCATTATTTATCCTGTCTTTGGTGTCATCTACAGTGCTTTATATGTCATTGTTGGTGCATTTGCAGTATGTCTTTTGCTTCCTCCTTTATATTTTTCCTCCTCCCTCCATCCCATCCTCTCCTCTCTTCCTCCCCATTCTGTAAAAAAAACATTAGCACTTTGCCAATACACACCTGATGTGCCAAGAAGCCAGCCTTGCTTACTGTGGACCCAGGTGTTCACCAGAGAGAGAGAGAGAGAGAGAGAGAGAGACTTGGCCTGTATTCAGGTCCGGATTAACGTACAGGTTAGATATGGTTGCAACCTAGGGGCCACCACCTGCCAGGCTAAGCTGTCATGAAAATTTGCCTTATGGGGGACCCACAGCAACCTGTAGTCTAGGGGCCCCCAGCCATTTTAATACGGCCCTGCCTGTATTGATTCCTGGAGCCTAGGCCTGAGCAGTGCTAACCTGCCCTGTCCCCCCTGTGGCTGCAATCCAGTTGCAGGCAGTGTTGCCAGATTGGGTGGTTTCCCGCCCAAGAGGGCTGCTTAGGATGGCCGTCGACTCACGATTCAGTTCATATCACGATTTTTGACTTATGGTTTGATACACCCCACAATTTTTCAAATGAATCTCATTGATCATCGTTTATACTGTAGGTAGAATAGGTTACAAGAGGTTACTAATAATGTAAAAGAAGTTAAAAAATAATAAGGCTATCGATTTGAAGCTTGGAAGCACCATCACATCATATCATGTGGGTGTTTTCTGGACTGAAGGGTAACAGAACTTTGAAAGGACGTGTCACGATAGTGCCTTCTTCCATCACAATACAGTATCGTATCGTGTCTCTGTGCATCACAAATTCTCGATATGATACAATATTGTTACAGCCCTAGTTGGCACTGTAACACAGGCACTGTGCTGTGCGACTGTACTGAGCACCTCTTTGCCTTTTGGGGGGACCCTCAGCAACCTTTAGCCTAGGGGGCCCAGGCCATCTTAATACGGCCCTGCCTGTATTGATTCCTGGAGCCTAGGCCTGAGCAGTGCTAACCTGCCCTGTCCCCCCTGTGGCTGCAATCCAGCTGCAGGCAGTGTTGCCAGATTGGGTGGTTTCCCACCCAATAGGGCTGCTTAGGATGGCCGTCTGCGGGTAAAAATGGCATTTAGCACATTTTTTGGTTCATAGAAATCAATTGAATTGGGTGGGATTTAGTGCTTCTAGGCGGATTTTGAGCATTTTATTGGGCAGGAAATCATCAGCCTCATCTGGCAACCCTGGCTGCAGGGGTTGGCACTGTAACACTGGCACTGTGCTGTGCTGTGCTGTGCGGCTGTACTGAGCACCTCTTCCTGAGAGCAAATGCCCTCTGGCAAAGCTTGGCTCTGTTCAGACCTGTCTGGGAGATGAGACACAGGAGATAGAGGGATGAGCGAGAGGAGAGAGGATAAAGAAGAAGGGGAGAGGAGCGGAACAAACAACAAGAGAAGAGATAAAGACAGAGAAAGTGAGAAGGGGAAAGGGGAGAAAGATAGAGGAGTGGAGATAAAGAGGGAGGGGGTAGAGAGGGAGAGAGAGAGAGAGAGAGAGAGAGAGAGAGAGAGAGAGAGAGAGAGAGAGAGAGAGAGAGAGAGAGAGAGAGAGAGAGAGAGAGAGAGAGAGAGAGCACCCAGGGAGGGGAGTCACAACTATGATTCTGGCCATTGGCCAGAGAGGGAGAGGGAGGAGGCAGGATTCTCTCTCTCTCTCTCTCTCTCTCTCTCTCTCTCTCTCTCTCTCTCTCTCTCTCTCTCTCTCTCTCTCTCTCACACACACACACACACACATGCGCACACACACACACACACACACACGCGCACACACACACACATGCGCACACATGCACATGCACACACACAGATGCGCACACACGCACATGCACAAACACACACACACACACACACACACACACACACACACACACACACACACACAGCCCACTCACATACACACACGCCCCCTCATATACACACACACCCCCTCACACAACCTCCTCCCAACTCTCATAAGCATTCATCCCCTCCACACACATACACAATAGACACCCATGTGTGCACAAACAAACCTCCCCCTCACACACGTGCACACTGTACATGCACACACACACACACAACACACATACATACACACAACACAAACACACACTCACGTGCCCTGGAGGAATGTTCTTGTTGTGCGTGTCTATGCCTCCCGATCTCAACATTTTATTCCCTGGCATTGAAAGGCAGACACGGAGATAGACAGACAACAGTCCATAAAACAACAGAAAAAAAGCAGGGGGAAGAAGAAAGGAAGTAAGGAAGAAAGAGAGAAGAATAACAAAACAGTCCCTGCAGGATGGCAGTACTGTATGGAAGAGAAAAGAGCTGCGTTCCTATGCACAGTCAGAACGATAGTCTTCTCCCCCAGGATATCTATACTGCGCAGTTGGTTATGTACCGTACTGCACACCTGTGGCCTTAGAGCAAACTGTATTCTTACAGCGCTCTGCCACACCCACAGGACTGTAAACCGGTGTGTGTGTGTGTGTGTGTGTGTGTGTGTGTGTGTGTGTGTGTGTGTGTGTGTGTGTGTGTGTGTGTGTGTGTGTGTGTGTGTGTGTGTGTGTGTGTGTGTGTGTGTGTGTGTGTGTGTGTGTGTGTGTGTGTGTGTGTGTGTGTGTGTGTGTATATGTGGGTGTGGATGTGGGTGTGCATGTGATTCGTGTGTGTTGATTTGTGGACTATTACAGTGAGCGCACGTGCATCAGAGGTCAGTATCAGAAGTTTGTCCTCTCAGCCTCTCAGCTCTCTGTAGATTACGGGAGACGTCCCACCGTGCCTCAGGAACCTCAGGCCCTCCCTCCTCCTCTTCTTCCTCCTCCTCCTCCTCCTCCTCCTCCTCCTCCTCCTCCTCCTCCCCAGGTGCTGCGACTCATGTGTCAAACCGAAGACACTGCGTGTCTCGTCTCCCGTCAGGATCCATAAGCCTGGAGATTGTTTTTTTGTCCTCCCATCGGTGTCAGGACTTTGTTGTTTTTCTCGATTTCTTTGAAGTTTTGGAGAGTTGTTTTTATTTTTGTGTTGTGTTGGGTCGGTGTGGGTCGGCTTGGGTCATTTTGGGTCGTTTGCGGTTGGTTTTGTTTCAATTTTGCCCACTGCTACCTCCTCTTTCTCTGTGGACATGGCCAAAAGTCGCTCTGTTTACCAGGGCGCGCCTCAGGTGACCGTCGGGCACTGGAGGAAACCCAGTCGAGTAAGTAGCTATCTTCCTGTGTGTCACTCTCTCACTCATACACACACATACACACAGAGACACACATGCGTGCGCACACACACACCTTCTAATGACATTAATCCACTGAGGTCAGCCGTGGCACGACAACAACAACAGCAGCAACAACAACAATAAAGACTTTAGCAACAAGCCGCTCACTCGTCAGATGCACAGCAGAAAATAGCACAGCTCTTTATTTCTCTTTTCTCTCTTTCTT
>NC_085866.1:23236386-23238886 GCF_034702125.1 Engraulis encrasicolus | reverse complement strand
GTGCATGTGTCTCTCTGTGTGTGTGTGTGTGTGTGTGGGGGGGGGGGGTTGAATGTATGTGAGTAGACCACGTGTGTGTGTGTGTGTGTCTGCATGTGTCTGTGTGTGTGTGTGCATGCACGTGTCTGTGTGTGTGTGTGTTGAATGCCTGTGTATATGTGTGTGTGTGTGTGTGTGTTTGAGTGTGTGCCTATGTGTATGTGTCTGCTTTCTCTCAAGATAGCACCTGAAGGGAGGCAAGCCAACAGGCAGGCAGTCAGGCAGCCAGACTTTTCTTTCTGTCTTCCCGTTGTGTGCCAGGAGGGCTTTAGAGCTGCCAGGAGTGCTTGAAACTTGTAATGGCATCATCAGCCGGCAATACTAAATCAAACTACTGTGTGTGAGCGTGTACGTGTGTGTGTGTGTGAGTGTACGTGTGTGTGTGTGTGTGTGTGTGTGTGTGTGTGTGTGTGTGTGTGTGTGTGTGTGTGTGTGTGTGTGTGTGTGTGTGTGTGTGTGTGTGTGTGTGTGTGTGTGTGTGTGTGTGTGTGTGTGTGTGTGTGTGTGTGTGCGTGCACGCATTTCCGTATATGTGTGTGTGTATATGTGTCTCTGGGCATCATCCATTATGGCCGTGCCCCCATATCCAGGAAGTGGCTAATGGCAATATGGGTCAGGAGAGATTTTCTCTCACAGTGTGTGTGTGTGTGTGTGTGTGTGTGTGTGTGTGTGTGTGTGTGTGTGTGTGTGTGTGTGTGTGTGTGTGTGTGTGTGTGTGTGTGTGTGTGTGTGTGTGTGTGTGTGTGTGTGTGTGTGTGTGTGTGGGTCAGGAGAGATTGTCTGGCCATTGATCCTCATCGCTGCAGTCATGGGTTTTTATGACTCGCTTCTTGCACTCACTAAGTGGATATGCTGTATAACCCCCAGGATTACTTTCCCCCACACACACACACACACACACACACACACACACACACACACACACACACACACACACACACACACACACACACACACACACACACACACACACACACACACACACACAATGTGTGTTCATTCACACAATGTGTTTGTGTCTATGTGTGTGAGCGTGTACGTGTGTGTGTGAGTGTATGTGTGTCTGTGTGTGTGTGTGTCCGTGTCTGTATCTTTGTCTCTGAGTGTGTATGTGTGAGCATTCGCTCAGGTGTATGTGTGTGTGGGTGGATGTGTGTGTGTGTGCGCTTGTGGTTTTTGGTGTGTGTGTGTGTGTGTGTCCGTGTGCGTGCGTGCGTGTTTCCATGTCTGTCTCTGTTTGTGAGTTTGTAGGTGTGTGCATTCGCTCAGGTGTGTGTGGTATGCGTGTGCGCGTGCGTGTGTGTGTGTGTTCTTCAAAGGCCAGAGACATGCTGAAATGGATATCCTGACATTTTATGTGCTATCGATCTCCAGGTGGTATTTTGCAGAGACATTATCAGTAGCATATGAAACCCATCTGCGGTGGAGGCTAGATATGAACCATATCTGACTTGGCTTAGATTTTTTTTTTATGTGTGTGTGTGTGTGTGTGTGTGTGTGTGTGTGTGTGTGTGTGTGTGTGTGTGTGTGTGTGTGTGTGTGTGTGTGTGTGTGTGTGTGTGTGTGTGTGTGTGTGTGTGTGTGTGTGTGTGTGTGTGTGTGTGTGTGTGTGTGTGTAACCCCTAAATCACGCTTTTGCAGATAAAATGGTATTGATTTTTTTGGGCACCTGTTATTAGGGATGCTTCCCCATAGAGATGATCAGTCTTTACTAAATAAGTGTTCTGTTGAAACTTCAGTTGCATTTTACTTCATAATGCTGTGGAGTAGGATCTGTATATTATTAAGGTGGTCCTCCCCCACAGACAGTGATCATTGATTGGTGAATTGTGTTATCTCTCAACTTCCCTATTATGCAGGTTTTTCTACGGTATGTGCAGAGCCTACAAAATAGAAAGAAAGTCTGATGTTGAACTCCAACAAACTATCTCTAGACAACATGGCATCATGACTTGTGTAAAGATGACACACAGATTTGAACCGACTATCACTTGTATCTAATACGCCTTTGCAAGTTAAGGTGTGCTCCACAACGCCCTGTGATAGGTTTAGGGACGGTTTTGGTTTGAGCACAATGTCGTTAGAAATTCACCAAATGTCGCTGTTCTTGGCAACAGTAAAGCAGCGGAGACATCGCTTTACTGACAGGTTAGGTTTAGGGATGGTTTTGGTTAGGGCACAGCAAAGCATATTCGAATTTAGCAACAAAAAAGCACTTTGGTAAAAGATAATCGCAAACATGGTGGGAAAACTATGCAAACTTCGTCACGTGACAAAAGTGCGTGAAAGTGCTTTACCGTAGCGTTTGAGAAGCATGCCTTAACTTCAAAAGGTGCCGCACCAATACCTTGAATGCACTAGCGTGTGATACATACATCAAAACATGATGGCAGCCTGCTGTAGGTAACCTGTAAAAGTGTTACGAAAGTGTGTTCAGCAGGAGCCACTGATGTTGCACCAT
>NC_085866.1:23216386-23218886 GCF_034702125.1 Engraulis encrasicolus | reverse complement strand
TTACACCCGAAGTGTTTTCTGCCGCAGGCTTACATCAACAGAGTTGCCGTGTTATTCGATGTTTATTCCGGATATCTTGACTCAAGCGCATATGGATCCTGGGCACCGTCTCCAAACTTTCCCCACAAAAATAACATGTCATGACACCAAACTTCTACAGTATAACAAATGTGGTTTGTACTCACAAAAAGATGAATTTGAAACTTTGTACGTAGTCCAGGAGTTTATTAGTAACAACACACGAGACGATTAGCTTTTCTGCTGCTAAACATCCGTCGACGTCACTTCCTCCAGCTGGGACTTTGTTGATGGAAACAAATACACGTGAGTCCGGAAGGCGGAAAACTCAAAAAGACAGCTTGCGCTACAACTAGAAATTAACCACTTCGGATTTAAATTTTACCACGTTTAATAAATAGAAGACGATGCCACACTCGTGCATATATCCTGGCTGTGGACTAAAACACAAACCTTACAATAAACTTCCGGCAATATTATGCCATGCTGTGGACAGTCCCAGCTGGAGGAAGTGACGTCGACGGATGTTTAGCAGCAGAAAAGCTAATCGTCTCGTGTGTTGTTACTAATAAACTCCTGGACTATGTACATAGTTTCAAATTCATCTTTTTGTGAGTACAAACCACATTTGTTATACTGTAGAAGTTTGGTGTCATGACATGTTATTTTTGTGGGGAAAGTTTGGAGACGGTGCCCAGGATCCATATGCGCTTGAGTCAAGCTATCCGGAATAAACATCAAATAACACGGCAACTCTGTTGATGTAAGCCTGCGGCAGAAAACACTTCGGGTGTAAAGGTGGATGGGTGTCACGGTTCAAATGGCATTAGGGTCATTCTACTCCGAACCATCGCTTTAAGTGGGTGGTCATCTGAGGCGGCATTAGAAATAAATAGATAAATGCATGGATGAATAAAGGTATACATATATTTTTTGGAGGGCTTTTGATTGCCTTCATTTAGCAGGATAGTGAAGGTAGTGACAGGAAGTGAGTGGGCAGAGAGAGATGGGGAAGGGTTGGCAAAGGACCCGGGCCAGGAGTCGAACCTTGACGAACGCATAACAAACAAGAGCCCTACCATTTGCACCACAGTAGGGCCCATGGATGAATAAATGAATAAATAAATACACATATTTACATTATACATACACAATGCAAGCAAACAGTTCAAAGTGCTTCATTTGACGTGAGTGTTTGTTCTAGACAGATGATTAGCATCCTCTGCTAATGGCTAATTGGCTGGAAGAAAACATGCGTGTGAAAGAGCTCTTTAGCTTTTCTAATGCCCGTACTGGAGTGCTGTCGGGCTTTTGTCTTACAGGCAAGATCTTTGTGTCGTGTTGATCATCGTTGTTGTTGTTGCATGCAGGGAAGCCGACAGGGGGGAGAAAGGGGTCAGTTGTCCCGGGCCCAATGACATGAGGGGCCCATAATTGGGTCCTCATTTCATTGAAAGCATTGGGTGGGGGGCCCTTTCAGATGACTTTGTCCTGGGCCCAGCAAAAGCTGTCAGCGGCCCTGGTTGCATGTTCCGGAAATGTTCCATTGGCACTGTGTGATTCCTTTTGTCTTTCAATGGGTACTCTGTGGTCGTGACGGAGGAGAAGAAAAGCGTGTCCGCCACGCACCCTGTTGTTATTCTAATCATCTCCTCCGTCTCCACCTCTGTCCCGGCCACCGCTGTTCCATTCGGACTCTGATTTGCTTGTAGGGTAGGGCGCCGCTGGGTGCCGTCTGTGCTTGCATGATGCCTGCATCTGTTATTGTGTTACATATTGTGTGTGTGTGTGTGTGTGTGTGTGTGTGTGTGTGTGTGTGTGTGTGTGTGTGTGTGTGTGTGTGTGTGTGTGTGTGTGTGTGTGTGTGTGTGTGTGTGTGTGTGTGTGTGTGTGTGTGTGTGTCTGTGTCTGTGTGTCTGTGTGTCTGTGTGTGTGTGCATGCATGTGTGTGCGTATGGATATGAAAATGGCCTTCAAAAAGGTTTGAAGGTTATAAAAAGAAAGCCAGTGAGGGCACGACTGGACTGAGTGTATGCACATTGTACATGTCCTGGTTTCTGTGCTGTGTTGTGCAGACGTCAGAAGAAGAGCTCTTCGGGAACAGTGAGGAGAGCCCGGCCTTTGTGGAGTTCCTTGAATTCATCGGCCAGAAGATTGAACTGCACGACTTCAAAGGGTGAGGTTGCGTTCAGCATGCACAGCAAAAAGCATACATCTCCTAGTGCAGTGGTTCCCAGACCTTTTCAGCAGGGACCCCCTTTTGGACTCAAGGATATTTTCACGACCCCCCCCCACCCACCATAGTCTTAGTCTAGCCATTTTTTTGCCCATTAATATTGCTAGTAATTATTTGCCCATAATATTCCCATTAATAGTTTGTTTGCTAATATTGCTAGGATTCCACAGGACAGCAAATACATCTATTAGCTGTTAGGTGTGGATTATCCTGTGGACTTCCCCTTTTTATGCAATGTCCCTTTAG
>NC_085866.1:23203886-23208886 GCF_034702125.1 Engraulis encrasicolus | reverse complement strand
TTAATTGGACCCCAAATTATTTTAAGTGTATTAAACATAAATATAACATCCATATTTTGCTTATACATGTTCCTATCTCTCTAGATTATGTAAAATACATTAACACAAGTTATTTAGAACAGAACATTTTGCTTTATTTAGGGCTCTGATAACTAACAATATGTATGATGTGGACGATGGCCAAAACTAATTCAATGCAACTGCATTTGTTGCACATTTTCGCCTAGTCATGCATTACTTTCTTTGGCATGTGGGCTGTGTGGGAGGGTGCTAGGACTTATCTAAATGGCTTTTTATGACCCCAACAGAGCAATAGTAAATATCTGAGGCATAAACCGGTGCAAAAGTTTTTGCTTCTGCTGATTTTGTAGACATTTAAGTGGCTGGGGTCAAAATGACCCCAAGGATCACGGATGTAACCTAAATCTGAGGATAACAGGAGAGTTAATAGATTATAGGCGGAGAATGTGAGGAATGGGGATACCAGATGTCACATCTTCTATGCAAGATGTAATGAAGCAATTTATGTGAAGAATGGCACTGCCAGTGTGCTCTACATGGTACAGTGCATGCCCGTCTCAGAATCAGCAAAACCACGGTTATCTCACAATGTAATAAAATCATCTTAAGTAAAAGCCTGATAGGTTGTACAGTAGGCGGGAAAATCATGCACTGACAATATCACCAAGCAGCACATGACACCACTAGGACTGTAACAATATTGTATCGAACCGAGAAATCGTGATACAGAGTCACGATACTGTATCGAGATACAAGGAGGTAGTATCGTGATACGCCCTTTTAACATTTTGATACCCATCATCATCCCAGAAAACAACCACATGATATGAAGTGATAGTGCTTCCAAGCATCATCATTACTATATAGAAAAAAATGTTTTTAAAATTATTAGTAGCCTCTTGTAACCTATTCTACCTATAAACTATCATAGTTTTTATTCATAAAGCTTATAATGTTGGCAAATGTAAAATCGTGGGGTGTATCGAACAGTAGGTCATGAATCGTGATACAAACCGAATCATGAGTTGAGTGTGTCGTTACAGCCCTAGACACCACCCACATTATACATTGGTTTGCCTTTTGTAAACAATCCCTGGCTGCGCACTGTTCAACCTCTGATTGTTGGAACGGCTGTCAGTCAAAAAATTAACTCACATAGTTGCCTGCTCAGCATCTTGCCCGGGCCTCCTCACAATCAAATTTTTGCAAACAAAAAACCTATGTATAGGCCCACCCCCTCACAATCAATATTACCTATTTATAAAAAAGCTACATATTGAAGTTACATACAATGCAATAAAGCCAGATTAAAGTGATACTGTCCCATTTTTGGAAATAAGTTTATTTTACACATCTCGTTGAGTTAAATGATTGGGTTGTACCTTTCTCCTGTACTTTCAACCGTTCTGTCAGTATGGCATTGCAAATTTTACCTCCAAGCTAGCAGTTAACATTGAGTCCTATGAGACCAGACCAAAATGGGACAGTATCACTTTAAGTAGAAACCCAAAAGCTTATAGTATTTGGAGAACACCACTGCTGGCCTTTCACTCCACAACACACGTGCCCCTTCAGAATAAACTAAGCCGCTGATTCCACAACGTAATGAAACCAGCTCAATATAGTGCAGATTGCCTGTATGGGAATATGACGGTATATCCTCTGTTATACACTCACACACCCATAGGGTCAGCAAAAACACTAGTAGTGATCTCAGCAAATGCCTAATAGGTTATAGGTGAAGAACGGCAGAAATGACAACACCTGCATTAGATCCCTCATCCAATTCATAGTCCTACACCATCTCCAGCACCAAGAAAGTATATAAGTCTATCTAATCAAATCTGCTTCTGCAAGCAGTGAAGGAATATATAAATGCATTATTTTTCCCATTATTATGCAGCTTGGGGAAATATGCTACATGTATTATCGGACTGCAGCAAGATTTTTGGGCAAATCAATACACTTGTTATTCTGTGCCTTGTTCTCAATTAAGCTGACCGACAGACTCCCTACTTGGACCACTGGACGTTTTCTCACACAGTCATTCTTGTCTGTTTTGTCCCCTTTGCATTTTGGTCTGTCTGTAGGTGTCAGTGACGGCGCGGGATGATGTGCCATTCTTCGGCCCAGCCCTGCCAGATCCAGCCATCTTCAGAAAAGTGAGGGTTGGCCTATACCGTGGCGCTAACAGTAGGGCACTACATGGCCGACCCGGCTTCGATTCCGACCTGGGCCCTTGGCCGACCCTTCCCTGTCTCTCTCTCTCCCAACTCGCTTCCTGTCACCACCTTCACTGTGTTGTCCAGGGATTGGAAACAACAACCTGTACATAAGATTGGATGAAATCATTAGATAATACAGTAATACAACATATGAAATATAATATAAAAAATTTAAACAGAAAAAAAGAACAATGAGTGTCTGCCTCATTAGACTTTATTCTATTGTTCCCTTTTGATCAGTTAGGCATTGTACACCATATAACAGTGGTGTACACTATGTGGAACCTTTGGGGTTAAATGTGCACAGTATATGTGTATGATATCTTATCTTGTTGCATTTACTTACAATTAAGTGTAAAATCAAGGTGGCCCCTTTTCACTTTTTTGTAATACTGTTGCCGCCTCCCACCAGTGTTGTTAAGTTTTTATCACCTTTGCGTGAAGCCTACTCTATTTAATGATAATGGCTTCATTGGTGACAAGTAGATGCCTACATATAGTCAACACCTGGTGCTCAGCTTGAGTAAACCAAATAAAACATTTATTGTTTTCTTTACGATATGGTTTCAAATTTTACGGCACTGTATACTGTACGTATATATCCACAAAACAGCTGTCACAAAAGACAAACATAGCATTAATCTGTGTGAGTGGGTGTGTCTGTGTGTGTGTGTGTGTGTGTGTGTGTGTGTGTGTGTGTGTGTGTGTGTGTGTGTGTGTGTGTGTGTGTGTGTGTGTGTGTGTGTCCATGTGTATGCATAATGTTGTGCGTGCGTGTGTGCGTGCGCGTGTGTGTGTGTGTGTGTGTGTGCGTGTGTGTGCGTGTGTGTGTGTGCCTAGTCTGTGCATGCATATGTGCGCAGGTGAGTGTTTGTATGTTAGTGCTCCTGTTCTACAGAATATGCTGCTCAACTTGTGTAACCAGAGCACCAAAAAGACATAAAATTACTTAAATTATTTACTTACATCAGGGGTTCTCAATATTTTCCAATTTAGGGCCCACTTGGTTTTTTTAATAAATGTTGGGGCTCACCTCTGACTCAACATACAATACAACTGAAATAAATTGTCATTAGCAACACACACAGGCAGGGCCGCGTTAACCCTCGCCGGGGCCCGGTGCAGACGCAATCCGGGGCCCCTACACCACATTATAATGAGCCATAGCCTATTCAAAACGCAAACAACCCAGGCTACACGTTCTACTCCAACACAAAAAAGGGTACCCCCTGCTGAGTTCACCAGTCGCAACGCAAGCCATTGGAAGCATAGCCAGCTGACAGGGAGGAGATTCTGTGCACTACCGTTTAGCAGAGTAAACGTCGGCTTAGCTAGAACTACCAAACAGAAGCACAACCAAAAGTCTCTTATTTTTGCTACGTTGCTGCCGACCAATTTGTCGAACCGAAACCGTTGTGGGAAACACGTGTTAATTAATGTAACTTCCTTGGAAAGACTGGCTGTCTGTCAAAGGAAAGTAGCCTACTCAGCTGTCGCTTGACGCGAGGAAGAGGAATCCCCTTAGTAGCGAACCACAGCAAAGTGAAGCTGTCACGAAATCCCCTCAAAATGTACCATATAGGCTACTAATTAAGAAGTCAGCGGTTTTCATCTAGATGGTGCATTACCATGCAATAGTGTGAAATCATTACAGTAGATCACGGTGCAAACTCGTAGGCCAAATGTTTAGATGTGGATGTAGATGTATCGCGCAAGTTTTGTTTCCCTCCCAGATAAGAGCCACTTGCTAACTGAACAATCCGCGAGTGGTACCCAGGCATGTTTTAACTGAACACAAAGCCGAACGCAAAGATATACGTTGACAGAGCATCGACATTAGACCTATTACAGTGCTTTAGGGAAATGGCCATAACATTGCTTTAGGAAAATGCGACTAGCCTGTATCATTTTAGTCTTTGAGTTTGGCTTGCCCTGTTGTTGTCAGACTGTCAGAACTTTGAGTGCTGGTTGGTGCACTTGCTACGTAGCATTATTGTGAACACTTTTTAAAAAACACCTCAGAAGTGGTCCTCACCGCACCATGCAAGACTTTTGTTTCGCGAATGCAGTTGGGTGCGTGATTTATTTCCCCATGTTTTAACAATAGAATAAGATAAAGTTAGGTTGGTGTGCTGTGCTCTGTTTGCTTAGCTTAGGCCTACATGATTGCACAAGTCCATGATCGCTATGCAACAATTACAAAAAGCGATTATAACACTGACATTACAAAAATGGATGATGTTGCCAACCTTCTCTTCAATGCGTAATCCATGCCGGGCTGAAGTTTATCCGTACAATCTGAAGCAAGTGCTGACGCCGAGTTTCTCACATCTTTTTTAGACAGTAGCCCATCATCAAACTATACAATTATTGGCCACCGTTTTCACTGTTGGCACACAACCAGAAGCATCTGACTGAAATCATAAGTTCCGACCTCCGATTCCTGCGTGCATGCAGAGGCGATTCTAGGCTCAGTAGGGGGGCCAAGCAAAAATTAAAAAGAAAGAACACTTGTAACAAATAGCCAGTACTGTTCCCCAGCTACAGTCTTGGGGGGCCCAAGCTGCCTGTCTAGCCTGGTGACAAGATATGCATATGCGCCTCTGCTTACCTACGGATGGCGAAATGCGTCAAAAGTACAATTGATTGTCTCAATATCGTTTCATATTTTCCAATCTCACAACGTCCGGGGCCCCCTCTAGTGGCGGGGCCCGGTGCTGCAGCACCGGTTGCACCATAGGATAACGCGGCCCT
>NC_085866.1:23193886-23198886 GCF_034702125.1 Engraulis encrasicolus | reverse complement strand
GCTCAAACTATGCTTCTTCCAGGCTGAAATGTCCGTCGTCAGCTGGTATGCTAGCAGACAGTGCGAGGTCCTGATTGGACAGCGGTGTCCCAAAATCAGACGTCATCAGCGTCCTTGAAAACAATACCACGCCCTCCAGGGAAGGCAAACTTGAACCCAGATCTATGAACCCCTCTCCCTTCTCGTAGTGCGCTTCCAGTTATGTCAACTTCAGTGTAGGAGAAGTGTAAACCTAGCTTAAGCACCCACTCCTACAGTCCTTTCCCAGTCCAAGTTGACCGCTTCTAAAGTTATATGGTCAGCCACTAAACTCTACTGTTTATTAGAGCTATACATTGGTATCTGCAGATTGCACTCTCCTGATATGAGTGCCCTTCTAAGCACCCTAGTGTTGCAGAGTACTTCCAAGTGTCCTTCTAAGCCCCCCCAGGAGACCTGAGCAAACAGCCCCATTCATATCCATTAGGAGTCTCGTTATGTACCGTATTGTCTGGAGAGCAATGCTGTCCTATGAGCTGTGTCCTATTATAATGTCCTGTCCTTCTGCTGTACTGAATACTTCTCTGCTATCCTGTCCTCTGTCCGCTGCTGCTGCTACTGGCTAGCTTCCATCTCCGGGACGGTTGTAGATATGTTTCTGACAGGCAGAGATATGAATTATTTTGGATTCAGAAAGCAAACACCCTGCCACACAAAATTGATCCAATTAGGTGACCGTAATGACAACTTAAGGCAGATATACAATTGATTTAGTGAACTTCTAGTGTCTAGATTCTAGAATCTAGTGAATGTGGATAGGAGTTTACTTTCTGAATTTTGGACACCTCTGCTGACAGGTCCTTTCTATCATCATCTCCAAGTTCTTGTCTAAGGGGTCTGCAGTGGGTCTGCAGTGTGCATACCTCTGTGTGCCTTACTATGAAAATACCAATTGTGTACTGTGCTTTTATTTGTAAATACTGGTGCCTCCCCTTTCCTCAATGCAGTATTTATAGCGGCTCACTCATTCATTCGTACATATCTCTCTCTTGTGGGTCAAGGGAGTTTGACCTGAGCATTTTTTTTCCGTCTTGGCTAGTTAGATATATATTTTTTGGAATGCATGGGTGGGGAGTAGTGTGGTGTTGGTGTGGTGACCTGTTTTCTCTCCAAACACAGGAGCCTGTCCCTTTTCAAATCAATGCCAAATCTCAAACAGCAACCCCCTCCTCCAAACCCCTGCTGCTATCCCTTGGTGACCTCCAGCCCCTGGACCCAATGCCCTCTCTGGTTCTCCTTGGCTGTGTCCGAAATCCACACTCATTCACTACCAAGTTTAATAAATAAGGCCACAACTTACGCATGTGTACATGTTGTGAACTCTACACCGTGCTCCAAACTGATTATGCAAATAATATTTTTCTCTGATTTTCCAAAATAGTCAATTAAATATGAGTCATCATTTTTAAGTCATCAAGTCAGAACAGTTTGAATATTACTGAACGAACTTACCAATTATAGTACGTAGTACTAAACAACATTGAAATGCACTCCTCCAAATGACTTTGCAAAACCGAGTTTCAAAACAATTTGATTAAAGACCTGAAATTGGTCATTTAGAAGCATTAGTCGATCATAATTATTGAACTCAAAAGCAATTTTTATTTTTAAGCAAATTATTAGGCTTTTAACCCATTGACGCCTAAGGCACCTGCAAAAAAGGGTGCTGAATGCCTGAGCCCTTTTTAAGAAAAGCTGCCCTCAGCCTATAAAAACCTAAATATATCAGCTTCTGAAGCACATAAAAATATGCCATCAGTTGCATTTTAACGCTAAGACCCTCACCTTTCATTAGAATTTGTTCATTCATCTCAAACAAACAGAGATTTTTAATAAAGTTGTCTCAAATCTCATGAGCCTGAATGTTGCGTAATGCAGCTCCAGGCGCCAGGGCCAATGTTGCGCAACGCAACATCAGGCATCAATGGGTTAACACTGACTTCTGATAGGAAAGTGCAGAGAACTCAGGAAATGTTTTGGAGAAGACATGGGGTAGGGTTGGGAAATTACCCAGGCCTTATTCGAACCTGGGTCTCTGTGTGCACACTGTTTGCAAATGGTGTGCTAAGTCACAGTGTACCACAGCATCATAATTCAAATGCAGTGTACTTGGTTGAATTTGCGAGCACACCCATTATGTATGCTGCTTTCAAATTATTATGAATTATTATGAAATATTATTATTATTATTATTATTATTATTATTGTTATTATTATTATTATTATTATTATTATTAGTCTGAAAAGAGAATGCTGCTTATGTTCACAAAAAGGCATTGCACTCTTGATAAATTAAGAAGAGTTTCAGCCACCCATAATATCATGTAGTGAATGAGTGAAGATTTCGGATTCAGCGCTCCGCTCCACTCCACTCCACTCCACTCCACTCTACCGCTTCGACAAGCAATCCCGACGCTCAAACCAAGCCTTCCCCCGTGTTGTGCCGTTTTCTCTCTGTGCCGTATCTGTGTAGCGGGTGATCCGCAGCCGAAGCCAGTCCATGGACGCCATGGGCCTCCTCACTAGCAAGAAGCCGCCCCCGGTCTCCACTAGTCACCACGGGAGTTTTAACCACAGCCTGCCAGAGACCCCCAAAGCCCCCATGCTAGTAAGTAGTCCCCGCCCCGACCCACCCCGCCCCCAAACCTGATACCAAGTGAAACCGCCCTGCTCTGCCGCCCCAAAATACCCCACCCATTACCTGTTGATGCCCTTTGAAACCTTCTACAAATCCCACCCTGAGGTGTCAGTCCCGGGTTGAGAGGCTATAAATTCTGCCACGTTTTCTTTCTAACAGAGTTCACTGATCAGTTGATCTAATTTGTCTTACAGTAAGTAAAGTCCAAATGAGTTAAGTTGCAGAAAAGTGGGCTTTCCAGTTGCTCACAACTTCACTCCTTCGGATAACATGGCATGGATGAATGAGGATATTCACAGATGTCTGTCTTGAGTTTTCATTGTTATCAGGTGATACAGAGTTGGTTGGCTATGCAGATGTAACAACACTAGTAATAAAGTTGGGACCATGTACAGTAATATCACACCACTAGTGTTGTAAATACATCTCTAAGAGTACTTCTACCTCTACTTTTTACAACTCTGCCCAAGATTTTCACAGATATCTGTCTTGAGTGTTGTTCATTACGATCGAGTGATTTAGAGATGGTTGGTTTGAGAAAAGTGTGGCAAGGTTTTTATCTTTCTGAACCCTATATTGACACCTCTGAAACAAGCACAGCTCCTCCTCTGCCTCGTCTGAAACCACCAACCCGAACCCAACCACCTCCCCATACATTACTGGAACAGAGCCAGAGCCAGTGTCCACTCCACCACCTGACCTGAATGGATCCATGCCTGCCTTGGATGACTTACTTGAGGCCCTTGTATTGGTCTTGACGCCCCGGACCCACTTGCCTGTTGCCCCTGTCTTTTCTCCTCCTCCCCACCGACACACACCTCAAACAGTATGCCTGCCTGTTGATAGATAGATAGATAGATAGATAGATAGATAGATAGATAGATAGATAGATAGATAGATAGATAGATAGATAGATAGATAGATAGATAGATAGATAGATAGATAGATAGATAGATAGATAGATAGATAGATAGATAGATAGATAGACAGACAGACAGACAG
Organism: Engraulis encrasicolus; assembly: GCF_034702125.1. Classification (NCBI taxonomy): domain Eukaryota; kingdom Metazoa; phylum Chordata; class Actinopteri; order Clupeiformes; family Engraulidae; genus Engraulis; species Engraulis encrasicolus. Next base: position 23,195,207 of record NC_085866.1, on the reverse strand, counting down.
ACAGACAGACAGACAGAGTCCCTTGTCAGTTTGTGTGAATCATTTCACTTGGTTGGATCAGTAGTCATGGTTATTCAGATCAATGTCCACAGACAAGTTTCAATTCCAACTACTAGCAAGTCTGTGACAAGACCAAGACCATCAAAAAAAGGTATCGAGACCAGAATCGAGTACTACAGCCCTGCCCAGAACCAGATGTGGACAAACTGGGTTAAGGAAGTAAAAGGCTCACCAGCCATGGCGTAATGGTCAGGGTCCAGGATTTGGCCTTGTGATTCGAATATTGCCGGTTCAAATCCCTTGTCATCGATGAGTGACTGACGTGTCCTTGAGCAAGGCATTTAATCTCCTATTGCTCCAGGGACTTAAACTAATAGCATATTCTTAATAACCGTAGCCCCATAATGAACATAGTTCCACCAGTGGAACACTGTCATAGTCATTGAAAAGTGAACTACCATAGTACTACACTACTTTAACATAACACAGGGCCTTTACTGTAGTAATGCACTACGACTTGGTCATTGCCATCCTGGTAGCAACAAATGAATAATGCTGTGTCTTAACAGGTTAAGTCCCGTTGTGGAAATGCTCAGCGGAGTGTAAAGTAATGTGATATTCCTCCACTAATTGGTTCATCTGCTTGGCTAAATAGATGGGCTCATTGGGATTAGCTGGTTCAGTAAATGAGCTCAGACAGATGTAGCATCTCATCCCAGCATGTCATCCTCTCCCCGGAACAGCAAGACGGACAGAAAGAGAGAGCGGGGGAGAGAGAGAGAGAGAGAGAGAGAGAGAGAGAGAGAGAGAGAGAGAGAGAGAGACGGGGAGAGAGAGAGAGAGAGACGGGGAGAGAGAGAGAGAGAGAGAGAGAGAGAGAGCGGGGGAGAGAGAGAGAGAGAGAGAGAGAGAGAGAGAGAGATAAGGATAGAGAGAGAGAGAGAGATCAGACTGGCCTCGCTACCATGCTATGTAACCATTATATGATGTTAACCTCCTACAACTTGTTTTTTTCTGGGTTTTTTTTAGCAGAATTTTTTTTCAAACTTATTTTGTTAGTTTCGCTCGCCCACACACTAACTCACATTGTCGAGTTCGCATCTGCAATGCGTCTCATTCGCTATAGTACCAACAGACAGAACCCCCCCCACCCCACACACACACACACCCTCAACCCTCCTCTCCACCCCCTGCAGCCTACCCATCATCCCACTCCACTCCACACCTCCGCACAGCCCGCTCCTCACGTCCCTCACGTCTGAACCGGATGAACTGACCTGCTGTGCCTTAAAAAAAACATGTCTGTTTACAGCAGGAGGCC